>NC_136057.1:1241179726-1241439726 GCF_964261635.1 Lissotriton helveticus
CGGGAGAGGAACATCATCCCAGAGCCATACTGAAGAGAGCCCCTAGGAACTCCAGATCCAGGAGGGCAGCAGGGAGGACTACCGGAGAATGAAGTGAAAACCCCTGGCGCTGAAGAGAGGCCGCAATGAGGCACCCGGAACTGAAAGATCCGGGAGTCGACAGACAAACGGAGCCACTGCTGAACCGCAGGACGTGCAGAGAGGCCCAAGCAGGGCCAGCAAATCAAGGAAAAACCCAGGCAACACCAGATGCAGGATAGACAGCAAAGTGACCACTATGAAAGTATGTCTGGAAACGAAGAGAGAGACCCCCTGTCGAACCAAAACAGGGCACAGGACCACCGAAGCCTCCCCATAGACCAGGAAGAGGACAGAATAACAAACCCGGCCCGCACCAGAGGAGGGACTTCCACGACAGCCGTACATCCCAACAGGAGGCGCACAACTGCCAGAAAAGCCAGCCGTAGCAGAGGGTGACGAGGCAGAGGAGTTTCCCGGAGGCCTGGACAGAAAAACCCGACCCGAGAACCGGCCAACACAGTCAGCACCGCCCAGGTATCCAGAAGAGGCAACCACTGATGCACAAAAAGCAAAGGCGACCCCCAAATGGAAAAGGCAGACAGTCATTGCACCGGAGAAGGAATGGAGGCAGAACCACCGGCCCGGGACCAGTCAAGAAGCAGCTGCAGTGTCACACAAAGTGCTAAAAGAAACGTCCAACAAAAAGCGCACTTGCAGCCCCAAGAGTGCCGAGAGAGAGGAGGCACCCTCCCTGCCTTGCAAAAGAAGAGCCAGGGCCTGGAAATCCAGCAGCAGGGACAGGACCAAGCAGCAGGAGTAGGACATCGCCCTGGCAGCAACGTAGGAACACCACACCGCCCCCACCATCCGCCGAACAACAGCGGCAGAAGGAAGGGCATACCCTACCATGCATGAGGAAGCCCTGTGCGCACAGCGCCATGCCAATGGAAGGACCCAGGAGCCTGCTGGAGACAGTGAGCAAAAAAGGCATCCTCCAGGACATCCGGCACAGGAGGAGCGAAATCCAAATCGCCACGCATATGGTCAAGCGAAGCAGAGAGCTAAGCATCCCGAAAAAAGTGACCATGCAGACAACCCCCACAGCGACAGCTGAAGGGACATGCAGAACAAGAGACCCACGAGGCACTCAGGCAGGAGGGCCAGCCGCATCCAGGGCCCAGAAAGCAGCAGCAACCGCCCCAACATAAAGAGGCGTAACCAAACCAGGAGCGGCAGAGCCATAAGCACCAAGAAAGAGCCTACATCACCTGGTATTTCCAGGAGGTCCCCCTTCCAGCTACTAACCAGGCCTGACCCTGCTGAATGTCTGAAAGCATAACAAAATCAGGCGCTCACAGGCTGGGTGGGCCATAGACCCCACGCAACCAGGAAAAAGGCGTTAGCACAAAAAGGGCCTGCACAAAAACCCCCCAAGGAAGGCAGGAAACCCAACAGGACGCTCTGCGCCCCAGGGGAACAACAGAGGACCCGCGCCTGCTAAAGCAGGGTGAGACGGGACCATCAGCAGAGAAGCGGCTGCTAAAGCAGGCCGCGTACATGCATAGCAAAGAAAAGCAAGCATCAGCTCCTTGCCGAACTGTACGTGCAACAAAATGGAGTATGAAAAAAACACACAGCTGCACCAGGTGAGGCACAAACCCACAATCCTGGCATGACTCAGTGCAAGTACCGCTGTATAAGCACAGCGAGCCAGTCGGATTGGAACACTAGACCTTGAGAGTAAGCGTCCCAGACCACAGTAAGCCACAGTGACTCTCACCAAAAGCGCCACAGGTGCAAGTGAGGGGAAAACGTCAGTTGAAACACCAGAGATTGAACACCCTAACTGCAGCATAAGAGTCAAAGACCCTAACCAGCAGCCCAGTGTGACCCATTACAGCACAAGGCAACCCCAACAGGGAAACCGAAACTCCGCCGAAGCAAGAGGAACCAGCACAAGCGACCGCTGGAGTGGGCCGCGCAAACCGGCAGTGCAGAGAGGAACATTTCCTACTCATGTACCTGAGCACACAACGCCATGAACATGCAAAGTAAAAAGAAAAGCGGCAGCTACAGCAGGCTGCCATCGAAAAGTACTAAAAAAAAGGAGAAATATTACTCACCCGACCAACAGCTCCGCTAGGCAAAAGGAAACTAACAAAGTCCGAAAAAAAGGAACAGGATGTGATGTTGTGCACTTCCCCCTTTATCATTGCAGGATTGGTAGTGCCATATTGGTGAAGTGCTGAAAAGCTCTGCTAGGTTTTAGGTTTCTGGGGAGCAGACTAGCTGCTCACTGTTAAGGAATGGGACGGGAAGCCAGGATGAGGAGGTAATGACTGTGAAGAGTTCAGAAGTCACTTCTACGCACAAGAAAAGAAAACATGCATAGAATGAAAGCAAGTAGATAGACATGTAGAATCGATCCGTTTAAAAGACAACCACTCAACTGAATACCTGTATGGGTGGGACCATGTTTGTACTACATGGACGCGTAACGTTAGATCTCTCCTTGAGCTCTGTTATCATACTACATATGTGTATGGTTATGTTATTTTGAAAACCACATTTGTTAATTTTTTATCCTCTTCGATGGGTTGGATGGCCCCCGGCCGTCCGCGTCATGGTTGTTGTGTGCGTCAGACAGCCGGGGGCCCTCCGAACTGCACAAGCTTCAAATTCCGCCGCACCGCAGCCTGCTAGAGATTTTACGATCACTTCACAGTTTCTTCTTTTTGTTTACTTCAGACCCCTCACAATTAATGATGATTGGCGGCATGAATGGTTCTAATCTCATACGGATGAAATATTATTCGGAATTAGGACTGAGATATATCATGCACTAAAATATCTTTTTCTCATCATTTCTATTTTGGGCTCGAAGGGTGCTTTGTCTTCTTTCTCAATTCACTTTTTTAGATCTCTAAATTGTTGTATCTATTTCAAATGGCTGTGATTTACAACAGTTTTTTGTTTATTGAGTTGTAATACTGATTACATGTATTATAATATTCTAGCCCTGAGGAAGTCTGTGGCTTACACCACAAAGACGAAACACGTGTTGGCGGCTAGGACTGTGTTTGGAGAAGCTTTGTGAAATAAATGAAGAATAATAAGACTGTCTCGACTTTGATTAATTAAGGACTTTGATTTATGGTGAACCAAGCTCGAGATATATCTTTCTTTTGTTCCGAACGGTATAGATTTTCTATACCATCTGGTGGATGGTGGATGGCTGTCGCCTTATCCTTTGAGCTACTGATATTTCTACTGGCTTAACTGTTTCACAACTCTGCGCTATTGTCACCCAGCCATCCTTTCGTTGCAGTAACTTTATGTAAATTGTAATGGGTTTAACTAATTGTACTGATGACATAAAATATTGATTACAAGCAAGTCACTTTACATACGCAACCTTGCTCCATCAGTACAATATGCGTTATTTAATCGCTTTGCTTTTCTGGTGTTTGCTATGGAAACTGATAGTACTTACTTTTATGTATAATATACCAAAAAACAGTTGGTCGGTCTAAAAAGGGGAAAAGAAAGCATGATGTTATGGTTACGAGAGTCATTGGCTGAAAACGTACAAGTAGTGAGATCTCGAAACACCAGCAGGAGGCGCTACAGGCCATATCATTTGCTAATGCTTACAAAATTAGATGTAGTCTTCCAATAACTGAGCCAGCCTCTAACTCTAATTCTGGGGAATAGTTGTGGATTCTCTTCCCGCATTCAAGGTTTAAGGTTCTCACCTCTGCGCTTCAGCAGCAGAGCTGCCACCGAACTGTCCACCCCGCCGGACATGGCGCACACCACCCGTCGCGCTGCCTGCATCTTGTACTGTCCCGCACCACCCGACTTAAGTCACACTTAGTTCAGGTCAAAAACTAGGCAGCGAGTTACCTAGTGTAATACACACTCGCAGCCCAAACGTACGATTGTATATTTCCGCGCATGTCGTCTAAGCCGGGTGTAGTGACATATGTGAATCTTGGCGGCCATATTTGATTAGTGCTGTTTTTTTCTTATTTTTCGAAAGACACACGGAGGCACCGGCAACTTTTGAAGACTTGCCACAGGAACTGTGAGTTTGTACGAAGTTAAGCACATTTTCTGATAAATACTATCAAGAAAGCTCGTGTCTCTGTGTGTCATTTTATAGACTTATGACAAATAAACTGTTCATGTTAATGCATGGTAAGCTGTAAATTAGGCTATATATTCGCTCCGTATTTTGTAACGGTGGTTCTGTTTTTTGATTAAGCTTTGTTGTGCTGAGCTGTAAATATCTGTTTCATTAAATGTGAAAACTAGGAAGTCAAATGCAGCCTGTCTAAGCACGTGTCCTCTTCAGACAGCAGGTTTAGTCCCACTTTCCTTTCCATTACTCGGGACTCAGCTAAGGTCAAGCAGTATTACGTTGCCATAGCTGCCAAGGTTTCAGATTGCTATGTGTGACATTTTCATAATTGTAGTGCAATTATGAGTGACATTTCAACAAATATGAGTGACACTTTTTGCGAGCAAAATCCAGCAATGAAGATGAGGGAAACATACATATCAAAAATTATACTAAAATTATGAAAATGTAACACGGAGCAACCTGAAACCTTGGCAGCTATCTAATAAAACTTCAAATCTGACCTTAGCATGAACATTTAAAATGGCAGCAGCTTTCATGTTTTACTCTTACCAAGTTTAGCGAGTCACAGTGCTGCAGCGGAAAATCTAACGCTGGGGATGGGTCCCGAGTCTGTCACACTCCTTGGACGCAGGCAGCTGCTGGCAATCTGGACACATTTCACTGTAATTATCTAATTTGGCACCGGGGCGGCAATGAACTCTTGGAGGCCGGGCGAGCAGGAAATTCTGATTTTAAAAGTAAGTGTGTCATCGATGTGCACTCTGCCTCCAGTCTTCACCCCAGGCTGCTGGCACTCGAGTCGATGCCCGGAACGAGTCAACTCGAGTGCCAACAACCTGGGGTGAAGACTGGAGGCAGAGTGCACATCGATGGCACACTTACTTTTAAAATCAGAATATCCTGCGGCGGGACGAGTCGACTTGAGTGCCAGCAGTCTGATGTGAAGATTGGAGGCAGTCAGAGTGCACATCGATGGCACACTTACTTTTAAAATCTGAATTTCTTGCTTGCCGCCGCAATCGATCATGCTCTTTTGCGCGGTGGGGGCCATGAGAGACTCGAGTCTCGTGCAGTACTCTACTGACTCAGATCATGAGTCTCCCGCCGCTACTGCCCCATACTTCCTCTGACTTCCTCCGGACATAATGGCAAACTCTACCGCCGCCCGGCACATCCGGATAATTAATCCCGGCCCCAGGGTGTGCCACAGTTGACTGATATCAGCATCGACTGCTGAGAGGGCAGCCCCTCCCACCTCCCCTAATCGGCGCACTTGTGAGTGTGTGTGAATCACTGTAAGAGGCGCCGAGCCGGCGGCGCAGGCGCAGCCACTATTTCCGCAATGTTTGAGGCGACACAACAGGCAGCTGGGCAGAATGGTATTACATTGTAGCGCTCTCAGCTCACTCCATAGAGCTGAGAGCAGAATTAACTATTTAGGAACTTACAGCCCAGAAAGCAGCATGTCTCTCGGAGGAGCAGAGAGCCTGCCCAAGCGCCGCTGGTGGCACGCGCTGGCAGGTGCCCACAATACGTGACAATGCATTTCAGTGCGGTGATGCGGAACACCGCACTGAAATGCGTGAGCGTCACACGAGATGCGTGATACTTGACAGGACTGCGTTGCAGATTAACAAAGGGGAACATGAAATGTGCTGCTCCTGCGATACATAAATGCCGGGTGCTAAATTCTATATTTTTTTGTGGTAGGGGTAGCTTGAGTTTAAACCTTCATAATAATTTAAACTAAATCTGTCTTTTCGCCCCAACATTCTGGGAATTCTAATAATACCTGTAGTGTCCTACTGGACAATTAAAAATTTGCAAACATTCGTGACAAGAATTTTCAATTCTATTAAGGACTAGGAGGCGAGGATTATTGCTAGTCTCATTTCTTTATTTAGAAATGCCCAGCAGCCATGTAAAACTACATTACCCAGAAACACTTGGGTAAAAACCATAGAGTCTGTACTTATAAATAGCTATGTAGACAATCCCACTTCCTCTTTCTTTGGTGAGAAGGAATTCCAGGAGTGCAGGAAACAGAACATGAAAGTCAATGCAAAAAGCAAACCCAGTCCAGGGCAATGAAGGAAAGTTCAACACAGCAACTGCCGAAGGGAGAAACAGGAAAAACCATCTTCAGAGAAGAAAACAGGAATATCCACGCCGCACCGAAGGGCCGTCATTTGGGATCATATCCTGAAAAGAGACACAAAGCCGTAATACACGTCCATAATATAAAGGAACATGTCAAAAAGGGTGGGTAGAGAAAAAACAAGTCAATGATAACATTTGAACACAGAGTAATACTGACACAGTCATTATAAATTACAAAGTACCAACAATGGGTGGGATAATCCTCGCCTCCTAGTCCTTAATAGAATTGAAAATTCTTGTCATGAATGTTTGCAAATTTTTTATTCTATGGCAGGACAGGAGGCTCCGATTATTGCTTGTTCAAAGCTGGTTCACTACAACAGAAGCAACATTTGCAATAGGCTTAAAGTAAAAGGTCTTAAAAACAGAATCAGTTGACCAGTCAGCAGCCTTCATAATGTCCCACAAGGTGGGTCCCAAAGAGAAGGCTTTAGTCGCCATGGCCCCACGGGCAGAATGAGCACCAAACACAGAAACATCAATACCAGCCTCCCCCATAAGCCACCGTACCCAACGAGCCAAGGTGGCCGGGGTAACGGGGCGAAAGGGCTTCTGCAATGCAATCAATAGTTGGCCTTGCATATCTAAGCGAAGAAGAGAAGTACTCACCTCATAATCCTTAAGGCATTGAACCACACAAAGATTAGGACGAGCAGGAAAAGAAGGGTAAGAAATTACCTCAGTATTGGTCTTAGTGCGCCTGGAGAGGCGAAATGTAACCCCTTCCGGAGTGAAGCTACGTCCAGCTAAATCCAAAGCACGGACATCCGACACTCGTTTGCAGGAAAGCAAACACAACAACATAGTAAGTTTGGCCGAAAGTTGTTTCCGAGATAACAAAGAATTGATCGGCCAGGCCTCCAAAAAACGTAAGACAACCGAAACGTCCCACAAAGAAACATATTTGGGACGTGGAGGAGTAGCCAGACGAATACCCTTGAGAACCTTAGCCACCAGAGGATGTTCCCCAACAGGTTTCCCATCCACTGGAAGATGACCCGCAGAAATAGCGGAACGGAAATTATTGACCGTGCGGTACGCCAAACCAGAAGAAGATAGAGAAGCCAAAAAATTGACCATCAAAGAGACATCTGCTGATGTTGGATCAGCTTGCCGTTGAGCACACCAATCACTCCAACGTTTCCATGAACCTCTGTAACGTTTGTGAGTACCTGGAGCCCAGGCGTTGCTGAGAAATCTGGTAGCGTCCGCAGAAAGGCCTGAGACCGCCCAACGGTCCCCGAAAATCCGCCACGCCAGGAGAAGAAGGGAGCCTGACTGAACCAGGGGATGCGGATTCTGAAGCGGATCTAACAGGAGATTCCACTTCTGAGGAAGAAGGAATGGTAATGCACATGCCATCTCCATGAGAACTTGGAACCACGGCTGAGCCCTCCACAGAGGAGCAATCAGAATCAACTCCGCCCGAAAGCGCGTCGCATAAGCCAGAACCCTGGGGATCATCATGAATGGGGGAAACGCATAACAAAGGGACGTCGGCCATGGATGAAGGAAAGCATCCGTGGCCAGAGCCTCCGGATCCGGTCTCCAACTGAAGAATTGGGGGAGTTGGGTGTTGAGACGGGATGCAAAGAGATCGATCAGACAAGGACCCCAAGTCCGAAGAAGCTGGCGGAATACACGAGGATGGAGTCTCCAATCGCTGAAGTCCTTCAGATACCTGGAGTTCCAATCCGCCACAAGATTGCGACAACCCGGAAGGTACTCCGCAATAACTGTGATCTTGCGCTGAAGACAATAATGCCAAAACTCTTTGGCAATCTCCGCCAACAACCGCGACCGAGTCCCTCCCAGTTTGTTGATGTAACGTACTGCTGAGACATTGTCCATCCGGAGAAGAATGCAGCAGTGGGACTGGAGAGGCGACAGACACTTGATCGCGAACGACCCCGCCAGTAATTCCAAACAGTTTATGTGGAGTGAAAGTTCCTGGGGCGACCATCGAACCCCCGTCGAGATCAGACCGCAGCGGGCTCCCCAGCCCCAACGACTGGCGTCCGATTCGATCACAATCTCCGGAGAGGATCCGAAAAGAGCCCGACCGTTCCAGGCTTCCATATGATCCAACCACCATTGCATTTCCGACTTCGCTTCCTCCGAAAGAGGAATCTGATCGGAATACCGGAGTCCCCGTTGAAGATGTTGAATCTTGAGACGCTGCAACGCACGGTAGTGCAGCGGAGCCGGGAAGATCGCCTGCAGAGAAGACGCTAAGAGACCGACAACTCATGCTAACGAGCTCAATGACACCATCTGACTCGAAATAACGGAAGTCAATTCCCGTTTGATGTAACGAATCTTCTGATGAGGTAACAGGAGTTGACAAGTGAGGGAGTTGACCCTGAACCCCAAGAAATCTATCACTTGAGTAGGAAGTAGCACAGACTTGGGAACATTCACTAGAAAACCGAGGGACTGGAGAAGATCGACAGTCCACTCCAGATGGGACATCAGTTTGACAGGACAGTCCGCCAGAAGGAGGATGTCGTCCAAATAGATGATCAATCGAACCCCGCGAGAGCGGAGAGACTCCACAACCGGACGTAACAGTTTCGTGAAGCACCAAGGTGCTGACGAAAGGCCGAAGGGAAGAACCTGATACTGATACCAAGTCCCCAGCCACTGGAATGGCAGAAAGCGGCGATGGGGACTGAAGATCGGAACAGAGAGGTAAGCGTCTTTGAGGTCCAGACGAACCATCCAATCCCGTTCCCGCAGGAGATCCCTCAGCAGATGGATGCCCTCCATCTTGAAGTGGCGGTAAACCACTCCCGCATTGAACTCCTTCAGGTTGAGAACCAATCTCGATCCCCCTCCCTTCTTCTCCACCAGAAAGACCGAGCTGGCAAAACCCTGAGGGTGACGTTCGGTCGGCACAATTGCCCCTTTCAACTCCAGAGACTTGAGTTCCTCTGTGATGAACTCTCGATTTTGCTTTGAGAAATGAAGGGGAAAAGGAGGATGGGACTGACGCAAGGGATGATAGAACTCGATTTTGTATCCCTGAACCGTCTCCAGCACCCATGCATCGCTGGAGATTGAGCGCCAATTGTGGAGAAAAAGGCGAATCCTGCCCCCCAGAACAACACTGCAAGCAGGAAGAAATCTCACCTGAAGTGGCGGAATCTTGATATCCGCCGGAAGCACCACCGGAACGTCCCTTTTTATACTGACCACGTCCTTTCCTGGATGGGTAGAAATTGGAACGCTGGGCGTAGCCTGAATCTTGTTGGCCTCCCCTATGGGACTGGAACCCACGCTGCGTGGGCTGTTGCTGACCACGGCCGGACGAACGTCCCCTATTTCGTCCGGCCCTGCTGAAAACCGGACGCATGGCCCGCTTCAAAAATGCCTGGGCTTTGTCAATGCTGCTAAAAGTATTGACAAAATGAGTGAGCTCCTTCAAAAAGGGTTGCCCGAAAAGGAGGCCCTGAGCCGCAGCCCCTGCCTCGGAAGCCGAAAGCTCTGCCAATTTTGGGTCTAACTTAAGGAGAATGGACCGGCGACGCTCACTAGAGAGCGCGCAGTTGGCGTTACCCAGCTGACAAATTGCCCGCTGCGCCCATTCGATCAACTCATCAGGATCAACTGTGGATGAGGATTGCTTGGCCATGAAACCTAAATCCAAGATCTTAGTAAGAGGACCCAGGAGATCCAAGACCTTGTCCTGACAAGCCCGCCAGGACCGATCCAAACCCTTCTTCGGGTCCTTTGAAAACTTCTTCAAATAGGTCAGCATAGAAGGATCGACCTCAGGTGTGTCTGCCAGGTTATCCGCCAAATCAGGCCTAGGACACTCTGAGCGGAGACGGGCACGAACGTCAGTAGCAAAAGGACAACGGATATGTTGCTGAACATACTCCGCCACAGCCGGGGAAGGAAGCCACGCAGTGGAATGAGGATGCACTATGTCAGCAGGCTCAAAGGTTAAAACAGGAGGATGACTGGGCGCATCCACAAAATGTTCCTTACATTTTTTCTTTTTTGGTGGTGGAGGAAGAATCTCAGATGATGACGAGGAGTTCTGATCATCACTGTCTGCCTCAACTGGAAGAACCTTAGACTTGGAAGAGGATAAAGACTGCGCCAATCTGCGGAAATCTGAAGAATGCGGATTACCAGGAGAGGAAGTCGACTTTTTCGACGAAGGCACCCAACCTTGTTGTCGAGCATATTGAGTCAAATGGCGCTTTAGGGGCGTGATAGCGCGTACAAGCGCCTTATTCATAGAATGCTGAACCCCTTTGTCAAGGGCCTCAACCAGGTCCTGCTCCAGGAACTCCGACCCTTCTTCATCATAGTCACCTTCATCCTCATAATAATAATTATCACTCATGGTTCACAGGTAGTGAAAGTCAAAGTGCCCACAAGGTGACTAAAAGTATGGTATGCCAAAGGCAGATTCTGAGGGAGTGAAAAAACCTCACAGCAAGCAAGTAAAAGCAGAAAAATCTGCACCAAAATCGTTAGAGGGTGGAGGGAGGGCTTGCTGTTGACAAAAATGCTCACTCTCGGCAAAGCCTATGCATGTAGGTCAACCGGCACTCTTTTTGAAGCACCGGTGTCAAGGGAACAGCTGGGAGGCCGTGGGCGTGTGCGTCCTTGACGAACTGACAGAGCCGGCGCCGCCCGGAAGACAGAAGCCCAGACGCGCTAAGAATATCACCTGCGCATGCGCGGTGAACCGGCAAGCCTCCCAACAACGGAAGCAACGCGCGGCAGACGCGCGCGAGGCCCCCTGTCCCCAAGCTCCACTCCACTGAAATACGGGACACAGGCGACACGCGCCCAGACCCTGGGAGGTGACACACGCTCCCTGCCGCAAAGCCTCACGAGCGCAGAGACGCGACGAAAAGGCGGAGAGCAGCGCGATAGAAGCGCACAACCAAGCGGCAGACAGCGCGAGCAAAGCGCGAACAATAACGATGTAAACCACAACAATTAAGTAAGGAATAAATCATGAAAGCACTTAACTGGCTGCGGAGCAGCAAAGAAAGAGGAAGTGGGATTGTCTACATAGCTATTTATAAGTACAGACTCTATGGTTTTTACCCAAGTGTTTCTGGGTAATGTAGTTTTACATGGCTGCTGGGCATTTCTAAATAAAGAAATGAGACTAGCAATAATCGGAGCCTCCTGTCCTGCCATAGAATTCTAGTGTCCCAGCATGAACTAGTTGATCAGCCACTCCAATGAGGGCTGCCCTCGACCCCCCCACCCCACATCCATCCAACACATATGTCACGGGTCAGCATACATGCCAACATTTTAGAAAAAAAAGTGGGAGATTTAAAAAAATAATAATTGGGAGAATGTATTTCCCCCATTGACTTTTATGAGGCTTGAATCTGGTTATTGTTATGCATGGGACTTGCAAGTGTGCTACTGCACAATCACATATTAGAAATGCAGATATCCTTTTTTAGGTCTTGCATAGCGTTGCAGCGCATGTGCTACTCGCTCAAGCGAGACCCATAGTGAGAGAGTAGATTTGAGAAGGGGACTTAAATCCCCGCTCCTCATTTTCATTGGCTGGCGTCACCGTTCATGCTAAGCGGTGGCCTGCCTTTGGAAATTAGGTTTTTTGTTGACGCCTTTTCATCCAGCCAATCCGTACAGGGTCGTCTGCTTTGCTGCTGTCGTAAAGCAATTTCTTATCCTTATGGGGGCCATCTGTTTTCACTCAGCCCCGTATTATTTTTTGCATTTTGCTTTAAGTGAAAGTGAAAGTGCAATGCAAATATAAACAAGCGGCTGAGTGAAAACAGATGGGGAGCGCTTGTCTCACACGTCCCCTTGCTGTTACTGGGGCTGCTGACACATTTGCCTGCGTTGGACCTTTCTCGCTCCCGAGCTTGTCGCTTCTGCCCGATGAGGGAGCTGGCAATGGCAGCCGCCATAGCAAATATCCCCAAACAAGCCCAGAGACCACTAGTTCAGGACAAATGTTGTGCTGTCCAATGCCTGGGTGACAACATTGCATGAGCATCTGTGAGCAAGGATGTGGAATTGACTGTGCATCTGTGCCGCTAATAAGACCAACCAGACAACTGCAAGATGCCTCTCTGCTCGGCCAAAACAGGAAGAGAGAGGCAAATTGAAGCTAATACGCCCACAGGGTGTCATTTTCTTCTCCCATTAATAACTTTCCAATTTCCGACACCTGTTAGACTTTCCAAGGCTGGTATTTCTTGACGCTTCTCTTTCCCCTATCCTATTCAGAAGCTCTGGATCCGCTGAAGTGAACACACAGAATAGCAGTCTTCTCCTGCCCTAAATTGAATAGTTGGAGTACAGATCAGCGTGCGTGATTAATTGCCATTCTGTGATTCTGGACGCATCGTCTCTCCTGCGCGGCGCGTTTCTATCCCAGTGCAACTCTCTAGCGTTCAACAATAAATCCCTTCAGGATTCCGCGCTAAGGAGATGGCGCTGCCGCAGTCAGCCTCCGTCTTCAGGCACCTGACCCACTTGTAACTATGAGCAGGAGGCAGAGGAGGAAGAGAACACAGCCAGGTGGACCCCCTCCTGCCCTCAGGGAGAAGCGAAGACGATCTCGCCTGTGGGAGCAGTGCAATCAAGGAACACTTGGACCTGCAAGGTAGTAGAGCGCCGCAAGAAGAGTAGCCTGGCTGGTGACGAGGTACCCGCCTGGCTTATGCTGGAGCTAGCGGAGCAGCCCAACTAACTTTGTCCAAAA
This sequence comes from Lissotriton helveticus, assembly GCF_964261635.1. NCBI lineage: Eukaryota > Metazoa > Chordata > Amphibia > Caudata > Salamandridae > Lissotriton > Lissotriton helveticus. The sequence continues at coordinate 1,241,192,776 of NC_136057.1, forward strand.
AGTAGGTCGGAAGTGGGGGCACTGAGCCTGCAAGTCGTGCAGGGGTAGGAAACACTACTTGCCTGTGTATGAGGTGGTCCTCTAGCCCCCCATTCCTCCTCAGGCCCTGACAGAGCAGACATTTCGGCACAGTATAAGCTACCCTGCCACCCCTGGGCAAGGCTGAGAAAACGCATGCTGGCAGAGGCGAAGAGCGTGGCGCTCTGCGTCAGCGAAGCTGCTGTGTCCATATGAGTTGACTGCACTCTAAGTAAGGCAGCCAGATGAAGCAGACCGTCGCTGGATAGTATGAACCAGGCCTGCCGTTCAGTAGAATAAAGACTATCATTCCCCACAAGCTTGCCTCTGATTCACTTACCTGTTTCTTACCACGTGGTGCATGGAGGCGAGTGATACATCGGTTGCTGCCTGCTGCACCTGGGAGTGGCCAAGCTGTCAGGCCTGTTGGTGTCGAGGACTTACCTGCAAGTGTAAACAGCTGCTTTTAGGCCCAGTGGGCCGCATCCCTTCCTGCAAAGCTGCAGCGACCGCTCCACGAGGCGTCTGTACAGCCAGCGTGCAAATACCAGCAGTGAGGTAGAGGGGGACCACAACGCCACATAGTGGTGGCTCGCTACATCACACATAGGAACAGTGAGCTGTATGAAGCAGCCCTGACAGGGCTAAGACTTTAACAAGGGCCATGCTGCGTTGCCGCCAGGCAGGAGTAATGAGCCTGCAGTACCTTATCTCGATGCCTACAGCAGTGGGAGTAGCCTCCCTACTTGTGTCCTGGGTTGCAGCAGTTAGCCACACCACAAGCTCAGATGAGGCCGAAATAGCAATCTACTCCCCTTGGTGGCCACCTGCCACCACTTCAGGAAGAAGAAAGACGAAAGACTGTTTTGCCTTCTGTGCCGCGTTTATAAAGCCTGCAATGCCCTGCAATCTCACCCTGAACAGTAAAGCACGCACCAAGTGAAATGCCCTTGGAGAGATGCATCCCCCTGGGGGTCCTCTGATGATACTGCATGCTGCCAGATAGGGCCTGACACTGCAGATATTAAAACAAGCATTGGCATAGCCAATAGGTCTCGCCTTTGGGCCCCTATAAGAGTTTTGTCATGCAGCACATATCCCTAAAATAATAATTTAAAATAAGAGCGTGGGTGGCACTAGGGAGCAGCAACTGGAATGAGAAGTGATCAGCAGCGGTAGGCTGAAATGAAATGAAAAATTGCATTTGTATAGCGCATAACTGCCCTGAGGCCTCGCAGCGCTTGAAGATTAAATGGTTTAGCGCAGGCTCAGGGCAGATCAGCAGGATTTTGCAAACAAATGCGTTTTCAAGGCCTTTCTAAAAGACAAGAGGTTGCTGTTTCCTCGGATGGTGAGGGGAAGGGCGTTCCAGAGTCTGGCCGCCGAGTGGGAAAAAGAGCGGCCACCCCACCGGGCTTTATTGATCTTAGAGGAGGTAGCCAGCTGCAGGGTGCCAGAACGAAGGGAGCGAGCTGGAACATAGGGCGTAACCAAGGGGTGCAGAATCGCTGGGCCTACACGATGGAAGGATTTGTGCAGGATGCACAAAGCCTTGAACTGCACTCTGGCAGCCATTGGGAGCCAATGGAGGTCTTTCAGAGCCTTCCTCGCCGACTGCCGACGGGGCAAATTAAACAGTAGGCGGGCCGCACTATTTTGTGTGACCTGGAGCTTCTGAAGTACCGAGGCCGGTGCTCCCAGATAGAGAGCATTCCCGTAGTCCAGGCGGGAGAGAATCAGGGCCTGGACCATGATCCTCCTCGCCTGGAGAGGGAGCAGAGGGAGCACCCGCCGGAGCATCCTCATTAGTCCAAAGCAAGTGGCAGCGGTCTTAGTGGCCTGGACCGAGAAATCAAGAGCGGTGTCGAGCCAGATCCCGAGGCTCTTTATCTGGGACCGGGGGGCGGGGGGAACGCCAAGACATGGTGGCCAGACGGGTGCAAGAACAGACGGGGAGGAATTTCCGAGGAGAATGATGTCTGTCTTCTCCCCGTTAAGTTTCAGACAGGAGGCTTGCATCCATCTGGCAACAGCCTCTAGACAGGGGCCTAAGGTGTTGGATGATCCGTCTGCGTGGTCTAGCGAGACCACCAGCTGCGTATCATCCGCGTAAGTGACAAGGTGTAGGCTGAGAGAGGGCATCCACGGGAAGAGGGTGAGAGACAGGAAAAAGCAGCACTCTTCCAGTGCCAAGATTCACAGAATGTTAAGCCGACACAGTGGAACACCAAAAAAAGCTGTGACATTGCTAAAACTTTAACAAGGGCCATGCTGCCTTGCCGCCTGGCATGAGTAATGAGCCTGCAGTGCCCCCAGTCACCGTATCTCGATGCCTACAGCAGTGGGAGTAGCCTCCCTTCTTGTGCCCTGGGTTGCAGCAGTTAGCCACACCACAAGCAAAGCTGAGGCCGAAATAGCACTCCGCTCCCCCTGGTGGCCACCTGCCACCACTGCAGGAAGAAGAAAGACTGCTTTACCTTCTGTTCCGCTTTTATAAAGCCTGCAATGCCCTGCAATCTCACCCTGAACAGTAAAACACGCAGCAAGTGAGGTGCCCGCGGAGAGATGCATCCCCCTGGGGGTCCTCTGATGATACTGCATGCTGCCAGATAGGGCCTGATACTGCAGACATTAAAAAAAACATTGGCATAGCCAACAGGTCTTGCCTTTGGGCCCCTATAAGAGTTTAGTCATGCAGCACATATCCCAAAAATAATAATTTAAAAATAAGATTGTGGGTGGCACTAGGAAGCAGCAACTGGAGTGAGAAGAATATATGATGATACAACGAATTCCGTTGCAACGCATGCCTTTACCACGCATGCGTTACAACGGAATTCGTTTAGCACGCATAAACCTTTCACCGACTATTTGCGTGGTGACGTCATACGTCGTGAAGAGAAAACTGCATATTTTTACCGATTTCTCTTAATCGACTCTGATGCCGACGTGACTTATGGTGAGTTGTTTTATTTGCGTTGTACAGCATGCGTGGTTAAAGATTTCGTGGAAACGGCTTCGTTGTAAAAGCCGTTTCCCGAGTGAGAAGTGATCAGCAGCGGGAGGCTGAGAGAGGGCATCCACGGGAAGAGGGTGGGAGACAGGAAAAAGCAGCTCTTCCAGTGCCCAGAATCACAGAATGTTAAGCCGACACAGTGGAACACAAAAAAAAAGCCAACAGCAAACTAGCCGAGGAACGACAATTTTTAGTAAAACATAAATCCTTAAAGTCCGACTGGAATTAAAGTACCCTACACACTAATCTCTAGCCAGGGAGATGGGAATTTGAAAACTGGTAAAGAGCTTGGTTAGTGCATTTTACCTCTTTCGTGACCATTTGTAATCCCGCTGCATACATGCGCATTATCGGTGCCTAGAAGTGAGCGAAAGAGGCACGGTCTGCTTTGTTAATGATAGAAATGATTTTGCAGCACTCCATACCGCACTCCTGCCGTTTCTACATTCTATAATTAGCAGTTGTTGTTTTATTGTGCACTTAAATGATGAACTGAAGTAACATTAGTGCAAATGTATCCCCTGATAAACAAAACAGTCCAATAAACCTATGCACGGGGAAATAAGACAGTTCAGCAACCTATCCCATGGCAAAGCAAGCAGACAAAACTACCGATCCTTGGGTTAACCAAGAAATAGTGAAAGTAAGAGTCTAATGACCTACTCACAAGAGAAAGTGAGCACTCGCGCCTACCAAAAGTAAACACAAGTTGATTACCCTCTCTGGAGAGTAAGAAAACAAGCGTCCACCAAATCCCTTGAGTTGGAAGTAAAGCAACCCACTCGGGGAAAGTAGCGGGACCATGGGAACAAGCCTGTCCTCTTAGGAATTAAGCTGTCTGACTACAGTAGCCCTAAGGCGACCACACTAAAGTAATTTGTGTTAAAAAAGACTTGCGCAGTGCATTATTGCCATGTCCTTGTGGCGCTATCGAGTGCACGTCTCCAATGTTGGCCTCTGTGTGGCACAAAAATAAAATTATCTTTCTGCACTTAAACGGTCGAAGAGCAGTGACAGTACTTGCTGATAAGCCAGCGCCTCACCTGAAAGCCCTGCTGTGATGCTGGGCTTCAGAAGAACCTGTCTGAGCAACATTTACAGCTGGAGAGAAAGCATGCTGTGTACGCGACACACCCCAGCACCGGATTCCTAAATGTGAAGTCAGCGAAGAGGAAAGTAGCCTAGCTCGCTGCCCGGAACCTCAGTGGGTGAGTGCAGCATCTGCATGGACAGAGAGGTGCACCAGTGAAAGCGGGTGATCTGCTTCAAATCATGCTATCTGCCTACAGCAGGTACTAGTGCACACAGGCACACTGCATAGAGGTGTACAGGTGGAAATGAGAGTAGGAAAGCCGCCGGCACTGGTGAAAAAGTGGGACACTACAGGCAGCGTGCACAGGTGAATACGGGTTCACTACAGGCAGCGTGCACTGGTGAATGTGGGCATGTCGCCCCTTGGCTTACTGAGCACTCCCTGCTCTGCAGTCAGCTCTTGGCCCGGCGGTACTCACACAAGAGGCTTCGGGCACTCATGGCAGTCAGGGCCTCTGCTGCACTCGGGGTCTGTAGAAACAGCCGCAGTTCCTTGATGTCGATAGCTCCGTCCGGGGCTATCACAGCGTTGTGAGCAAACTTATCCAAACTGCTCTGGCTCACCGCGGTATCGCGGGCCAGCTACGGTGTCCGGAAGACCCGCAAACAGTACCTTTTAGAAATGCAGGGTGTCAGTGACCTCTCGTTGAGCTTCAGAAAACACGGCGTCCGCAAACGCTGCAGGTCGATCTCCTCTCTGATGGAGGCAGGAGCGCTGGTGTCGGCATGCATCATGTGCTGCAATGCGAAGTGCAGCGGTGTGGCATGCGGTGCCTTCAGGTCGCGGTGCGAGCATCAGCTCGGTGGCGGCGTCAGATGGCGTCGTCAGTGAAACCAGGGTCGCAGTGCGAGATGAAGGCGGTGCTCGTCCCGGTGCTGGCAGGTCTCGGTGCAAGCAGCGGCGTCATCGATGCTGAAGCGCTGTCGTCGGCTGATGAACTGGAGTCAATGGTGCTGGCAGGCCAAGGCTGCGTGCGGGATGAGGACGGTGCATCGTGTAACTTTACGAGCGGTGCCCTTGAACCACGTTGCAAGCAGCGGCGCCAATATTGGCGTGGAGCGTCGTCATCGGGGAGGCCAAGGCGTCGTCGTGAAGCAAGGCGGTTTGGAGTGCGGTGTCCATAGGTCGCAGTGCGAGCAGCGGCTTGGTGGCGGCGTTAGCAGGTGTTGTTGGTGAGACCAGGGTTGCAGTGCGGCATTGCGGTGGTGCCCTCTGCAGTGCCTTCAGGACACGGAGTCGGCAGCGGCGCCGTAGACGTCGTCGGTTGCTTCTCTTCTGTGCAGCACAAAACACACAGTCCCCAGTGTTGAGGGAAGAAGAGCTTCAAGTCTTTGCTGTTCCTGAGACTTCTTGAACAGGGGGCAAGCTCTACCTCTAGCCCTTGGAGAAACTCACAAAAGTAGATTGCAGAAAGCTGAGTCCAGTCCTTTCACTGCCCAAGACAGAAGCAGCCACTACAGACCAACACAGCAAAGCACACAGCGAAGTGGTAGTCCCTCCTCACAGCTTCTCCAGCTCTTCTTCTTGGCAGTCTTCTTGATCCAAAAGAGTTCTAAAGTTCAGGGGTCTGGGCCCCAGTATTTGTATCCGAAAATCCTTTGATCCTCTAGGCAGTGGGTGTCTGTGCCTAGCTAGAACCCGTTCTGCCTTCTCTGGTGTGATTTCCTGGGTGTGGGTGGAGATGGCATTGTCAGAGGCAGACCAAGGAACCTTTGAGGTGCAAGGAAATCTCCTCCCCCTTCCCCCATCGCAGTCCAGGTCTATTCAGCCCTTTCCTGACCCACCTAGACTATCTGGAGCCCGCCTACTCCCCCAGCCTTCTGTTATCCAAAACCCAGACAGGCAATCCACGTTCCAGCAGAGGCACACAGAATGACTGAGCAAGAAAATACCTACTTTGTTATACTTTCAAACACAGAACGTAAAAATCACTTTCACTAAAAGATGCATCTTTAAATTCTGAGTTCAGGCGTACTAAATTTTATTTTCCTACCTAGTTCCCAGGGCCGGTTATGTTGATAAGATGTTATAAACAAACTTCCCATTCTGTCCTATGGGGAACAGGTAGCCTTGCCATAGTGAAAAACGAAATGGGCTGTAATTCACTATCAGGACATGCCACACACACTAATTTCACATACACTGCACCCTGCCCACAGAGGTACCTTAGTTTAGGGCCTGGCAAGTGAGTGCACTCGCCAAGTCGACATGGCAGTTACAAACTGCACGCAGACTCTGCAATGGCAGGTCTGAGTTACCTTTTTAGGGCTACTCACGTGGGTGGCACAATCAGTGCTGCAGGCCCGCTAGTAGCATTTGATTTTCAGGCCCCGGCACACTCAGTGCACTTTACTAGGGACTAACAAATAAATCAAATACCCAATCATGGGAACACCAATCCATAACACAATTTACACAGAGAGCATATGCACTTTAGCACCGATTAGCAGTGGTAAAGTGCCCAGAGTCCTAAGACCAACACAAACAAGTCAGGAAAAAATAGGAGGAAGAAGCAAAAAGTTTGGGGATAACCCTGCAAAAAGGGCCATTTCCAACAGTAACTTTGAAAGAAAAGAGGATCCGGTGTGAAGGAATTGTTCCTGCTCTTCACCTGGTCGGGGAAGGTCTGGCTTGTGCACACGGAGCTCCGCTGTCCTCCAGGCAGTTGTAGGACGCATATAAACACAAATAAAACAAGCCACGGGTCAGTGGAACGTACTGTGGACTCTTTTATACAAGGAAGGGAATGTGAGGGACCACCGAGTACCACCACCATAGAAGCCCAACTGAGGAGCGAAAAGCGGTGTCGACCCTCAAAGAGTTACCTGTTCCCTCCCAGTGTTTTGGAGAACCCCTGTATGCGGCGACGTACCTGCTCCAGCCACGCTCCTCCTGAAAAGTGGCGGGGCGATGTGTGGTGTCGTTGGCCTCCTGGCATTATCCTGCTTTCCGGGACCTCTGGTGGGATTCCGGGACCTTCTGCGATATGGCGGTCTCTCCACGGCTTCTCTAGCGTTGTCCTCTCTCTCCCAGTTTCACCCCCTGGTTCTCCAGAGTGCGTCTTCTGACATACGGCTTCTTCCTCTTTCCGTCCGGCGTCTTCCCCAATAGGAAGGTAGAGGCTGACGTCCCGCCTCCGGACTCCTCCTCCCGTACTCTCCATGGTGGTTTAAAGGGGCCGTCCATGTCCTGTGCATGGAGCAGCAGAACATCAGTATCGGAATATGTCAGTGAGTCCTGTTCCCCGGGGTTCTCCTGATACACCCCTCCCCTAGGGTTTCCCCGATCCGGGGAAAGGGGATAGCGAGACAGAAAATCAGCGGTCCCCTGTTCTGAGCCCTTACGTGACGGACCTCGAACTGAAAATGCTGCAGGGCCAAAAACCACAGGAGCACCAGGATGTTGCAGCCATTATACCATTGGAGCCAAGTCAGAGGGGCATGGTCAGTATATAACTCAAAGGGCCTACCTTCAAGGTAATACTCTAACTACTCAATTCCCCATTTAACAGCTAGGCACTCCTTTTCTATTGTGGGATAGACCTGTTCCCTAGGAAAGAGCTGGTCTTTCGAAGCACCCGTTGTCATGCTGGGACAGTACTGCACCAATACCCACCCCGGATGCGTCTGTCTGGAGGATAAATGGCTTCCGGAAATCGGGTGTCATTAACACAGGGGAGGTGGTCAGGGCAGTTTTTAGGTTCTGGAAGGCCATGTTCTCAGGGGCTGAGGGGAAGCGGAGCTGTGAAGTGGTGGCTGATCTCATCAATATGTCTGTGAGGAGGGCGGCAATGTCGGAAAACTGTGGGATAAAGCGCCTATAATATCCCACTAACCCTAAAAAGGCTCTCAGCTCACGTTTAGTAGTGGGGAATGGGGTGTCCTGCATGGCATTCACTTTTTTTCTGTTTGTGGCTCTATCATGCCCTTTCCCAACACATATCTTAGGTATTACTCCTTCTGAAAGGCAAACCTGGATTTCTTTGCATTGATGTGCAAGCGAGCAGCTCTGAGCTCAGAAAAGATAGCACCAAGATGAGCCAGATGCTCCTCTCATGATTTACTATACACTACGATGTTGTCTAAGTAGGCTAAGGAGTAGTGTAGATGTCGTGCTAGAAGTGTGTCCATCAATCTCTGGAAACTGGCCCGGGCTCCGTGTAAGCCGAAACACAGGACAGTGAAATGGAGAGGCCGTCAGTTGTGGAGAAGGTCGTTTGATCGTCGGGGTTTAGTAGAATTTGCCAATAGCCCTTAGTGAGGCTAATTTAGAGATGTAACGGGCCTCACCTAGGTGCTCTATTAATTGTTTTGATATGCAGTTCACTGCCCTAAAGTCGATACAGAACTGGATACTGGCATACGGTTCAGTACCAGTACAATAGGAGAACACCAGTTACTATGGTATTGGACTATAACTCCCAACTCCAGCATCTGAGTTACCTCCCGCTGGAGGGCAAGACGACGTGCTTCAGGGACCCGTAGGGCTTTTGTTTTACTGTGACTCCTTCTTGTGTTGGGATGGAATGCATGGCCAAATGCGTTCTTCCTGGCTAGTCTGAGAATATATCCTTAAAGGAAAGAAGGAGGATGTGTATCTCCTTCTTCTCGCTCTCAGTCAGATCTGTATTAATGATGGTGGCATCAACAGTGTGTGACGGGGTTTCCACGGTGTAGACAATATGGGTTTTTCTGGGTGGAGGCCCTAGCCATTTCTTTAAAAGATTTATATGATACATTTGGGTCTGAGAGGGGAAAAAGGCTCAGGATATATGTGGTTTAACCTATTTTCCTCAGAACTTGAAAAGGTCCTTGCCACTCCTTTTTTAATTTGTGAGAGAAGGAGGGAAGTAAGACCAATGCCCAATCACCCACACATAGTTCTCTCCACTGTTTTCCCTTGTCATAGAAATATTTTTGTTTCACTTGGGCCCTTCTAGGGACTCATGGGCCAGTGTTCTTAGCTTATGGAGACAGACCTTGATTTGGTTGGCATAGTCTAATAAGGACTGGGCTTCATTAGCACAGTCCTTTTCCCAGTTTTCTTCTTTGGTTATCTCCAGAAGCGTGCGGGGTTTCCGCCCAAAGAGGAGCTCAAAGGGAGAAACACAAAGGATGCTTTGTACCTGGCTTCGGAGTACAAACAGGGCCAAAGGGAGGAGTTGGTCCCAGTTCTTCCCATCCCCTGTTAACAGTTTCTTGAGGGTGAGCTTAAGGTTGCCATTGTAGCGTTCTACAAGGCTGTCAGTCTGGTTGTGGTACACAGATGTTTTTATATGTCTAATGCTCAGTTGTTTACAGACCTGTTTGATCAATCTGGACACAAATGGGGTCTCCTGATCTGTAATAATTTTACGGGGAAGCCCCATCGTTGAGAACACTTCTATGAGTCTCTGTGCTATTGTGGTGGTTGTTGCAGACCATAAGGGAAGGGCTTCAGGGTATCTGGTAGAGTAGACTACGATTACGAGAAAATGCAGGTAACCCTGGGTGGACTTGGGGAGGGGACCTATAAGATCCATGCCCACCTGGTCAAAAGATTTGGCAATAATGGGAAGGGGGTTTAAGGATACTTTAGGAGGGGTATAAGGGTTCCTCCTTTGGCAAATTGTGCATTCTTGGCAATATTTCTTTATTTGGGCGTGGACCCCTGGCCAAAAGAAGTTCTGTAGTATGGATTGTGCTGTTTCGCCACCCCACAAAAACCCGCAAGGAGATGGGATTGTGCAAAGAAAAGTATCTGATCCCCGAACTCCGCTGGAACCAACAACTGGGGTTCCTCACCCTCTTTGGCCACTCGATACAGAAGGCCATTTTGTTTAATAAAGCACGGATATGTTCTTTGTGGGGAATTAAGTGTGTCTCTGGCACTCTGCCATGCGTTGCTAAGGCTGCTGTCATTTATTTGGGCGGTTCTGAAGTGTGTGTCTATGGCCCAAGGCTCGGAGATCAAGAGGCTGTTGTGGGGTCTTTTGTTCATGAACTATTCTTTAGGTTCCCTAACAGGGGGCTAGCAAAACAGGGATTATCTATTCCTATTATGAGGGGTTCAGGAAGGGTAGGGAATGGGGGGGCGATGAGTGGTGTGGTTGGGCTCTTGGCGTTATCCTGCTTTCCGGGACCTCCAGTGGGACTCTGGGACCTTCGGTTATATGGCGGTCTCTCCACGGCTTCTCTGGCGCTGTCCTCTCTCCCAATTTTGCCCGCTGGTTCTCTGGAGTGTGTCTTCTGACGTACGGCTTCTTCCTCTTACCGTCCATCGTCTTCCCCCGATAAGAAGGTATAGGCTGACGTCACGCCTCCAGACTCCTCCTCCCGTACTCTCGACAGAAGTTTAAAGGGGCGGTCCACGTCCTGTACATGGAGCAGCAGGACATCAGTCTCAGGATATGTCAGCGAGTCCTTTTCCCCGGAGTTCTCCCAACAAACAAGAAACATCAAAGTCACCTACAATCGTAAAACCCTCAGAAACAGAACAAGGAATGCGGCTGCCAGCCTGCGCGCTGCTGCTCGCTCCTGAGAACCAAAGGCCATGGGAGTGAACGTTTAGAAAACTCAGAATGAAAAGGGAAAGGTGATGAAAGGGCAGGATCACAGTACGTGCCTGGATCTGCTATCAAACGTGCCGCTATAGGAACTCTGCCTCAATCAGGCACCAGTACAAAGACAAGAGGGGTTAGCATATGCCTACCATTGCACAAAGGGAAACTTACTCACTGTTGGACTTGAACCTTTTTGGCTAAAGTTCTTTAAACTTTTTGCCTTCCTCCTAGAGCTTTTTCTGACATGGGGTTGCCAACGTAGATGCTTTGGGCACTTTGCCACTGCTGATCAGTGTCAAAGTGCAAGTGCTCCCTGTATAAAGTGTTATGGTAATTGGTTGTCCATAATTGGTATGTTTGTCTTACTAGTAAAGCCCCTAGTAAAGTGCACTATGTGTGCCAGTGCTGGTATTGCAAATGCTACTACTGGGCCTGCAGCCCTAATTGTGCCACCCACATAAGTAGCCCTAAATAGAGATCTCAGGCCTGCCACTGCAGTGCCTGTACACAGTTTGTTAACTGCCTTGTTGTCCTGACAAGTGCACCCACTTGCCAGGCCTTACCCTTCCCTTTTTAATGCACATCAGACACTCCCATAGAAGGCCCAAGGTACCCCCACTGGGCAGGGTGCAGTGTATGTGAAATGTAGGACATGTACTGAGGTGTGTACCATGTCCTGACAGTGAAATACTGCCAATTTCATGTTTCACTGTTGCAAGGCCATCTTGCCCATAGGACAACATGGGCAATGCTGTGTAATATGTTTCCAGCATATCTTCACATTGGCATAAGATGGAAAGATGGAGTTTAGTGTGCCTGAACTCAGAATTTAATAACACATCTTTTTGTGAAGATGGTTTTTAAATTGTGTGTTTAGAAACCACGCTTTTAAAAGTGGCTGGTTTCTTGTCCTAACCATCCTGCGTGCCTCTGCCTAGTTGTGTATTGACTGTCTGGGTTTGGATGTGACAGGGTCTGGGAAGGTGTCCTGACCCCAGGGAGGAGTAGGTGAGACAGCAACAGTATGGCCTGCATTTGGTGTGGTGGGAGGAGTAGCTCCCTGGATGTGAAGAGGGCTGTGCTGCGGCCACAAAAGGATGGCTCCACCTCCTGCGGAGCGTCTGAGGCCCACACCCTCACTTTCAAAGGAAGAGTGTGTGCACTGGCAGAAAAACACCCAGAACAAGTTTGGATCGGGCTCAGAACCCCCTGAATACAAAGACTTTAAAGGCATTTAGGGGTATAAATGTGAGAGCTGAAACCCCTGAACTCAAGACTGAACTCAAGACTGAAAAAGGATTGAAACTACTTTGTGATCAAGAGGAACCCCTGCCAAAGAAGAACAGCTGAAAAGACTAAAGAGAAGGACTGCCCTTGCTGTGTGTTCTGGGGCTGGCCTGCAGTTTTCTGATTTAACTCAGGAGAGGAAAAGGGACTTTGCTGTGTGCTGTGTTCTTCTGCTTGAAAGGACTTTGCTGTGTGCTGTGTCCTGAAGTAACTTGTCTCCAAGGGACCGTGGAGAGCTGGTCCAGTCCCCTATTGTGGAAACTCAGTAACATCAAACTTTCCAACCGTGTCTCAGCGACGCTTGGTGTGTGTGCTTTTGCATGCCTAAGACTGCTGTGTGGTCTGTGGTACTTTTTACGTGGTGCCCCGTGACCGCATTGTCCCAGCAGCATGAAAGATCGTCTAAGTAGCTGCATTGCTGTTTGTGGCCCGAGCCGTCATTGTAACTGAGGCTGTGAGTAAGGATCACCGCCGTCGGCCCGACCCGCAATGTGCTAAAGGATTTCTGGAAGCTAAGGAAGCTGCAAGGTAAAAGGAATCGTGATCGTTGTTCGCCAAGAGGAATCTGCCCATGATCGTCAACGAAGGACAAAGCAGTGCCGTCACCCGTCCGGCTACAGCGTTGCCTAGCAACGGAGCTGCAACGTCATCGGGACCGCCCAGCAAGACGTCCGACGAGCGGGGAGAGAGAGAGAGAACGAGGCAGCGCACCCCCCAGGAAACGCTTGGACTCCGGTCGGGAGCCACAAGCGTGTGTGTCCTGGGGAGGCGTGCATGAGGAGTACAGGAGTGCTCTGATCTCTCTACCGCTGCACTGCTTTAGACGCGCTGAGTCCCTGAGCGGCCCGTACCTGCCCAGCAGTACCGGGACAGCCCCTTTAAGTTTACGACCGTTGTCTCTGTTTTTGGCGCCTAGTGGTGTCCGAGATGACTGCGCAGATTGGCTTATAGCATTATTCATTGTCTTAAGAACTGCATTATTCTTGCATTAAGAATTGGATTATTCTTGCATTAAGAACTGCATTATTCCTTGCCTTAAGAACTGCATTATTCTTGCATTACGAACCGCCTTATTCTTGCATTACGAACTGCATTATTCCTGCGTTACGAACTGCATTAGTACTTGCACTAAGGACTGTCTTATTTCTACATTACGAACTGCATTACGAACTGCATAGCATTGCATTAGGACTGCATTAGATCATCGTGAAATGCTCATTAATACCGCAAGAACCTACAAGTGATTGTTGGCCTACTAACCGGCAAAGTGAAATATTACGAATACACATATGTTTGATTTTTATCGTTTGGTCTCATCGTATTTCTTTTGATAAAGATACCGCTATTTTTATAAAATTCGTATGGTGTCCATTTGTGGTGTTATCACTGTGTTACTGGGAGTGTGGTTGCAAATACTTTACACATTGCCTTGGAAATAAGCCTGGCTGCTCGTGCCAATCTACCGGAGGGTGAGTAGAGGTTATCTAAGAGTGTGTCCTTCCTTTCCCTGACTAGAAGCAAGGGTCCCTATTTGGACTAAGGAACCTACCTCAACCAACTAGAGACCCACAGTTCTAACACTCACCAAGGCACACCCTATAAAGGAAAGAAAAAGACTGACAAACTGGCACATGGCCTAACGAGGCAATCCCTCAGAGATGAATATTTAACGCTCAAACACAAACTAGTTGCAGCCACATTCCCCACACAAAACTGGCCAAGAGAGCATTCCACGGCCTCTGGAGGTGAACGGCCATTCCTTCATGCTGCCTCCACAACGGAGGAGGAATTACCTGGCTCTCTCCATGATAGGGGAGGAGAGCATCGCACGTCACCTGGTGGCAAGATGCCTCTACTGCAAGTGAGAAGGTGCAGAACTACCGAGAGCCAGCTAGTACCCTCCAAAGACAAGAGGGGAGGAAAGGCCTAGAGTGGGCCAAATGCAAGAATGAGATTGCACATACCCTAACTGCACCAGCACTGCCCCGTAGTGGGTCTGAGACTGTACATGGAGTGTCCTCCCCCACACTGCCTTAAGACTGAGTTGATCATAGACCCATTACAGTTATAAAGAGAGTTACAAGTTCCATAGTGGCAAGCTGCCACCATTTCAACTGAAAGGAGACTCTCGTCCTTCACGGCGATTCTGAGTTGCATCCGGAATACCCTATCCAAGTGAAGAAAGGTGTTGAAGAGGCTGCAGTCCAGATCCATCGAAGCAAATCTACCTCCACTGCCATCCATAAGGTGGATGATGCGCCATTGAAAAGATACACAGTTCTACCAACAAGACAGTACCTGTGATTGGTCCAAGATGGGAAAAGATGCGCAGTCCTGCAGCCAGGACGGAGCTGGCATGAGGTCCCAGTTCAGAAAAACGATGAAATGTGGCCTGCCGCTACCTCGCACAAACTGAAGAGCTGAACAAGTGCGATGCGTGGCAGGATGCTACACTGCAAGCAAGAGTTATCAAAGAGAGAAAAGCGTGTGACCAGACCTGTCCCACTGAAAGACCGGACAAACATAGATATGCAAGAGGACAAGATCAAAGGGTAAAGAGACTGAGGACTCGTGCCACTACCGAAGAGTGCACCCACAGACACAAGCCAACCACTGAGGTGGAGCAACGTCCCTGGCAACAACTCATTGGGAGAACCAAGCGAAAGACGCCTGCAAGCACTAACCGCGTCTCTGCCCCAAGCTTTCCAAGGCGACTGTCAGTTCCCAAGCGTCGGCTGCTTGGTGAAAGATAGCATCCCTGCTAGCAACCGCACATGCCGGAAGGAGAAGAACCGCACCAGCAAATACACTGAGCTATGTAGCTGCAAAGTCCCTCCAGTCACCCTCAGTTCATGCAAGTCATCAACACCTGTATCCAGGTCGTCTAATGGCAATAAGTAGTTGGTGGCACTGGATATTGTGTGTTTTTGGGAACCTATAAACCATATACATTTCCGCAACTAGTAGCGTCTGTCCAACATAATGGTATATTGCTTTTGTAAATCACCTATTGTGACAAAATGTTACAGATAAAAAAATTGGCACAAATGACTGGTTTTTCCAACTTATCATTATTTTTTCTGTTCCACTCTTAGTTTGTTTGTGAAAACGTTGAGGGATCTACACAAATGACCCCTTTCTGTCTATTATTTTGTCTACTTTTCAGAAGTGTATAGCTTTCTGGGATCTCCATGGGTGTCACAATTGTTTCCACCACACACTGGAAGCAGGCTCAAATAGCGAAAGGTCGGGAAAATGGATTACATCTTAGAAAGATGCAAAAACTGTGGCTAAAAAATATTTTTACAACTCTGCTTGTTCTTGAAAGCTGGGAAGATGTTGGTCCTAGCACAGAGCAAACCTTTTGTTGATAACATTTTCACAGAAAAACAAAGTTCCTTTTGCACAGCACTTTCCCCATTTTTCACCTCAAAATGCAATAGTTAGCTATATTTGGTTATTTTCTCAGTGCACTGCACAAGAATCTACAAATCCTGGTTACTGAAATATTGTGGGTCCTAGGCCCACATACAAGTAAATGAGTGACACAAACACTGTGGGTAGAGTTACTAAACTGGCTACGAGCATGTGCACGGGCTCTCTTATTGGCAGGGTTACCAGACCAGTGACGCCTGTGTTTGATGGGTGTGAGTTGGATGTCAAGGCCAGTCCTTAAGGGAGTGGCTGGTAAACTAGTCAATGCTGGGAGACTAGAATGTGTCCAGCAGAACACTACATTACAACTATACAGGAATTCATGTGTTAACGTATAAAGATTGAAAAATTTATATGAAAGAAAGCTATGTATTTATGAAATGGACACAAGATACTGAATTTAGGAACAGTGTCTATTTGTGCACCTCAGAATTTTAAGCTACCCATCCTATCATGTGATTGAGTGGGCAGTTTGCAAAATGTCTTCTTTGTTGCACATTGGATTACGTTTGAAAGTAACAAATGCAGAGAAATCCAATTGATAATAATAGATCTAATATTCTGTCCTTAGACATGTCACAGATCTACTATTCTGTGCTCCAACAGTCTCCCAATAAAAACAGTGTCCCACTTGTGTGACTAAGCCTAGTGCCTGCAAGGCAAAGTGGGACCTGGAGCCGTAACATTTCAGCCAGCAAAATCAATGTGTTTTTTTTACAATTTGAGAAGCTGCAGATTTTGGGTCCTAGTTTAGCTGCCACCTCGGGAAATCTACCATACCCAGACATTTTTTTAAACTAGACAACCAGTGGAGTCCAGGGTGGTGTGACCTGTTTGGTTCTCATGATGTTTTCTTACCCATAAGCCTTTGCAAACCTCACATTTTGGCTAAAAACACATTGCTTCAAATTTCTGTGAGGGAACGTTTTTGAGTCTGCAGGGATCCACACAGTACCTGCTACCCAGCATTCCCATATATCTCCTGATATAAATGGTATTCCATTTGTGTGGGAAGGCAATACAAAAGGGCGCAAAACACAATGGAGATACAGAGGTAATAGTGGTAGTTGTGATTATTAGACTGGGCTTGGTTGTCACCTAGGGAAACCTACAAAGCCCAGACATTTCTGAAAAATAGACAGCCAGGGCAGTCCAGGGTGATGTGCTTCATGTGGAACCCACAATGCCCTGAAAACCTCAAACTTTGCCTAAATTCTCACGTTTTACTTGCAATTCTGTGTTGTTCCATTGACCCTGGTTAGATCAGTTTCTGTTGCAGGTACAAAGCCCACCCACACAAGTGGGGTAGCGTTTTTATTGGGAAAAGTGGGGGAACGTTGGGTAGTAAGATTGTTTCGGATCCCAGCAGATTTCGGAAGTTTATATCACAGAAATGCAAGGAAAATGCCATACTTTAGATACAGTTTGAGGTATACCACCATGGACTACCTTCCATGTCTAGTTTAATAAAATGTCTCAGCTTGGTAGGTTTTCCCTGGGTGGCAGCTGATCCAACCCCAAAAAGTGCAGCCATTGATCATGTCAAGTGGGATGATATTGGGGTTTAGCCACATCCTGCTGGTTCATATATAAAAACAATACACAAAAGAATTGAGATTTCCTCTCACTTGCCATTGGAATGGGAATGCTTTAGTCCCCAGAGGAGCAGTTGAGTCTTTAGAGGTGAGCGTGGGGCCTGATGCCAGGGTTGGCCAGATTCCATCCCATTATTTTATGAAAAAAATATTTCTGGGATCCAGTGGCCTTTCTTCCCTCCCCTGTGGGGCTATATGAGGTAAACCACTTCTCTGCCCCCCCAGGGGACAGAAAGACTGGTTTGTTCCATTTTGTGTGGGGGTAGGGCATAATGCCAGAGTGGCACACACACACACCCCTTTCTTTTTAATAAAAGTAAAATCCTGGCCCAAGAAGCATTAGCCAACAAGTCAATGCGAGCAGGTGGTGCTCCTGCCCCAAGTGGCATCCCGACCGCAGCATCCAAATGGGCCCCATCATGATGGGCCTCATGTAGAAATGCAAGAAAAATGATGAGCTGAGATGATGTTATATCCAAAAGGTAGATTTATTCTTCAGTTCTATCAGGTGTATAAAGTTACAGGAACATTAGATGATAAGATAGTTGCAGCAGTATCAGCCACACCGGGTGCAGCAACCCAGCTGCTCAGCCCACATACACCAACTCACATTTCACTAAACCATACATACAGGAACACTCTATGACATCACTCACACAACGGCTGAGCAGCAGGGCACAGAAAACAGAGAAAGGACTAAACATAAATGAGAGCAGGATACCACACACCTTCCTCCCTAAAGGAGACAATAACAAACAATGAAGCAAAAGTGATGGAAATGAGAACAAATAAGTAAAGAGAGAGGAAATACAGAACGATAAACATACACACACCCATCCAACAATAGAAATAAGCGTGCGGTAAAGAATACAATACATACATCATAAAGAAACGGTGCTCTTCAACCAAAAAAATAAATGTGCACACACAAATGCAACACACATTCGAAAGTGAAAGTTGGTGCAGAACCAGGGTGGCAAAGGTACACCCAGTGAGAAGTAAACAAACTGCAAATGTGGGCGCAAGTACCCAAAACTATTACATGCAAAGTAAAAGAAACTTAACCTCGCAAATGTGCTTGTGATAATCCAGACCCTTGTTTCTCCACCCCATGTGAAATGGAAATTTAAATCCCAAGCGGCGCAGAGATGGTTGTCCGTTGAATGACCAGTTTTTACAATCCGTACAGCACTGTATATATCTTGTTCACATTTATCACTTTTTTCGCACCTTTTTCACCATATCACTTGCTCCGTTTGAACAATTTGTATGTTCATGAACTCTGACAGCCTTCTAATGTTATCTCAATACCATAAAATGTAAAAGAATACATTGATTTATCCCTCAATACAACTTCACAATTTATTTAATTTTCTGGTGTGATTTTTGTCTTTCCACCACTTTCCTTTTCATTGATTATTACTGAAAAGTTTGAGTACTGCTTTCTATTTGTTATTATTCAGTAAACCAAGAAGCAATTTTGTACCCAACAGAACCAACATTCTCCACATTCTTATACAGCCAGGTTCGCAGGGGCACTGAGTACCCCATTATACTAGATGATTAAACAACCTAGGCTAATATCGACGGTTTTTTGATGTACAAACTATGAAGAAATTGGGCCACAGAGGGTTAGACTCTATATTGTATGAGCCAGGGTCCCTCCCATCCTATCTTTCTTTGCCCCTCAACTGGAGTAGGAAACGTCAGCTAATAAGCTTGCGCTTCAGATTAGATTAATTGAAGTCCTAATGGTATGGCCAGAGGAACCGACAAGGTCACCTCTGTGTGAAGGGAGAGGAATTACTGACCCATGTACTCTGTATCTGTAATGAGCTGTTCCCGCTAAGGAAGATTTGGCTTCGACCAGTCTGGCGCATTTGAAATGTCCTGATCGCCGAGGCACCATAGAAACGTGTCTGAGGAGTGAATCCGCAGATCTACTGGTCCGCTTTGTAAAATTCATGAAAGCTGCAGTTGCATTACTTGCCTCTTGGCAAGCTCCCAAGACTGCCCCCATGCCGAATTTCATACTCTCACAATGACTAAATGGTCAGTGTCCATTTGGCCTATACACTGTAACTGAAGTGGAGCCTTTTCATTTGTGTAGGAACAGCCCGGTCACTATTAATGTCCTCTCAAAGCATTTGATTGTCTGAAAAGTTTCAGCGATCTGTCCGTCATCTCCTTGTGTTTGCTTTGTTCGCCCTAAGTTGGCATTGTATGCTCAGACATGGTTGCCTTGCTCATTTTGCCACTGGATTCAAGCTAGCCTGGCTGATGAGGGTTGTTACCCCGAAACCGGTCTCAGGATGCTTGTTTCCGGTCCAGTGAAGACCTGGCTTGGCAGTTCGGGCTGGACTGTTCCCATGAGGAACAGGGTCAAGACTGATTTGCATATGGCTGGTCTGAACTGGGGTGGTGAAGTGAGCTAAAGATCGATGATGATTCTACCCAGATCTATGACTGGGGGTGAGTGCCTGAAAAGTTTCAGCGCTCCAGTTATCATCTCCTTGTATTTGCGTTGTTCGCCCTAATTTGGCAATGTATCCCCAGACGAGGGTCACTTGCTCACATTGCCACTTTAGTCAACCTAGCCTGGCTGATGTTACCCCCATTCCCCATTAGGAACAGGGTCAAGGCTGATTTGCATATGACTGGGTCTCAACTGGGGTGTTTAAGTGAGCTAAAGAACGATGTTGGACTCTTCTGGGGTGGGTGGGGCGTGATGCAGGTTAGAACACCCATCCTTTTGTTTGTTTTGGCAACATTTTGGTGTCTTGCCGGCTTTCTGCCCCCCGGGGTATCAGAAAGACGGTATTGCCCAGTTTGGAGTGGTGGTAAGGCCCTGTGCCAGAGTGGAACATCCACACCCTTTCTTTGGCCCAAATGGAAAATCCCCGGAGCATGGTGAGTGTTCTGCCTCATCCCCGCCTGAGGGGTGAGATTTGGGAAATGTCCTCAATCGGGACAAAGCTCCTATATGACCTCGATGGGCAAAAATAACCTATTGTCGCAGCAGGGGTTACTGTGTGGCTTGATGCTAGGGTAGGGCGTCCCCATCATTTCTTTTGTTTTGGCACCATTTCGAAATCCCTGGACTCCAGTGGGAGAGACACCTGCGTCCCTTTCATTTACCCAATTGTACAATACCTTGTGTCTAGTAGGCTTTCTACTTCCAGGAGTGGGAGATTGAGGCAAATCCCTGAAAAAATTTTGTGCCTTTTTTGGGATGGGGGCATTGCCCTGTGCATGGTGAGCCTCTCTCACCCCTTAGTTTATTTCCTCTTTATTTTACCTTTTGTCTAGTGGGATTTCTGTCTCAATGGGGGGAGAGGGTCAGATTTTGGGACAATCCTAGGGGGCAAGAGCAGAAGCACTGTTTAGCCCTTTCTATGATGAGGACTAGGCTCTGTGCTTCATTTGCTGCCCCACCCTCTTATTTAAAGTTTAGCCCTAGTGTCTAGTGAACTTTCTGCCCCCAGGAGGTGGGGGGAGGGTGAAAGACTATAATGCCTTTTTTTTAGGGTGGGGTCATGGCCTTGTGCTTGGTGGGTTTGTTTTTTTATTGTTTGTATTCATCCCTGGTGTCTAGTGGGGATTTCTGCATGTGTCCCCCCCCAAGGTAGCATAAAGACTTCAGTTCCTTTTTGGGGATGGGAGTGTGGCCTGTACATTTTAAGCCACCTTCGCTTCACCCCGTTTTTACGAATTAATTTTTTCACTGGTTTTGAGTGGGCTTTCTCCTGGTCCTGCCTGATGGTGGGTAGAAAGATTGTAGTGTAGTGCCGTTTTGGGGCAGGGACATGGGCCTGTGCATGGTTGGCCTCCCCAACCCTTCATATATTTTTTTTTATTCATCCCTGTTGTCTAGTGGGATTTTGCTTTCTAGAGGGGGCAGATCAGGCCCAAACTCCCAATGTAGCCCCCCAAGGGATGGGTGGCTGAAAGACTGCATAGCATTTTTGGGGAGGGGGCATTCCTTGTGCTTGGTGCTCCCACCCTTTTTTTTATCCATGGCATGTAGTGAGCTTTCTACCACCCATGGGGGGAGGAGGCAGATTTCGGTAGTCACCGCTATCCGCACCCCGGGTGGGGGCAGAATAATGCTTTTGGGAGGGCTTAAGGAGAGCACAGGCTCTTGCCCAAGGGGCTGCTCCCCCACTCAAAAATCCCTGGTGTCTAAAGAAAGCACTAGGAAATCACATGCTATTGTGATCGCATGGTGCTTTACAGGGAAAGGGAGGTGTCATCTGAAAGCTCAATTTCTCAGCTTTCAAATGACACTGCCTTTTCGGCACAATTCCCTGGGAGTGCGGAGAACAGGGCTGTTTACAGCCCCCTCTGTGCTCCCAGAGAAACCAGGGAAGTTGGTTTCTGGGCACCAGCTTGCCAATGACCTGATGACTTCACTGACACGATCACTTATTTGGTGGGGAGTCACACACCCCTGGGCCAGCGTGGGAGAGTTTCCTGCTCTTGGACCTTGGGCTATGAAAAGGGAGGCACCGGAGGATCACACAAAAGCTGCTGCTTCAGTGCTCGGTGTTTGGATGTGACCTCCACATCCATTGCGCCTGGTTGGAAACCCTACACATTTACAACACAGTGTGAACATATTATATTGTGTTACTCTCATCGTACCTTTGTGCGTGCTGCCATGGCAAAAGCCATTGTCAATTTTTACATCTGATTGCATAGCTAGCTGAAGGTCACGTGTCAACCCTGTATTGTATTATATCTGTACAATAGATGTCTGTTATTTTCTTTACTCTAAGGTTACCAGATCACTTCCTGTCATCAAGAACACTGTACTTGCGACAACACTATGTGAAGCTTACAAGACTGTCATACGGGGTGAGGCTCTCGCTCAGATCTCGGTACAGTGAAAGGAGAAGTGTGCAGCTATGACTCGCTTAGAGGAAGAAATCCTATCTTTGGAGGAATCCCTTCGGCTTGACGATTCGACGGAGGGTCAGCAGAGATTGCGCATTAAAGTTAAGGAATATACCGACCTGGCAGCTGAGGCTGCCAAATTGCAGTACCCGGCCACACTCAGTAGAATCTATGATGTAGGCGACAAGGCTGGCAAATTGATCCCCTAGCTAGAACGTAGGGATCAGGCCCGTAGAGTTGTGGTTGAGATGGAGACGGACTCGCACTCCCACCTTACTGCCCCCCAGGACATAGCGGATGCATTCGGCCAATACTACCAGTCACTCTATATGCACGGAGTAAGAGGCTTCCTCGCATCTGCAGATATTTCTATGCCCTCACTCACTGATGAGGAGCGCTCCGACCTTGAACTAGACATCACAGTTACAGAGATTGAAAAAGCCATCCAGGAATTGCATTGTGGGAAGGCATCAGGCCCTAATGGCTTTCCCATTGAACTGTTTAAGCTCACCGCGAGCAAGAAAACACCTTATCTCACCGCAATGTTTTGTGATAGTAAGAAGGGGGGTTACTGCCCAATGACCAGCAGCTTGCTAACATTGTGGTTATCCATAAAATGGGCAAGCCGAGTAACAAATTCTCCTCTTACAGACCCATCTCGCTGCTCAACTGCGAAGCGAAAATTCTTGCAAAGGTCCTTGTCCCCTGAGTGCTTGGTGGTATTGCCCGTCTGGTCCATCCAGACCAGTCAGAATTTATGCACTCTAGGAACACCTCTCTCAACCTGGGCAGGCTCCACGGAGTGCTGTGCCGTGCTGACACGATTAGAGAGAATGGCCTTATATGTTTGCCGTCCTTCACAAATTGGGGTTTGGGCCCGAGTTTACGAGCTGGGTTCAGCTACTCTAGCAACAGCTGCTCACTTAAATAGTGGCAGACAACAGGAGATCTCCAGTTTTCACTCTTGGTAGGGTCACCAGGCAGGGATGCCCTTTGTTCCCGCTTCTCTTTGCCCTGGCCCTCGAGCCTCTAGCAATGTGGATCTGTATGACCCCGCCATAAGGGGCCTTAAATGGATGTTTGGCTGGGAAGACTGTATATCGCTGTATGCAGACGACATCTTGCTCTACCTGGCGTCCCCGGCTGCATCCCTCAGTGTGGTCCTGGACATAGTCCAGGTGTTTGATAGATATGCTGGCTATTCTATAAATTGGACCAAATCGGTGTTATATGCCCTTCATGGAAAGTGGCCCGTGCTCCCTCTGGGATATCATTTGGTGGAAGCGGTTGATGGCTTTAAATACTTGGGGATCTGGGTCTCTAAGGATCCGTCCAGATTTTATGATCACAATCTCCTGCGCCCCTCACGCGTCTTAAAGCGGACGTCTTGCATTGGAAATCGCTGCAGCTCTCTCTTTTAGAGTGTGCTGCCCTGTTCAAAATGATGTCCCTTCCCAGGTTCGTATATGCCCTCCATAACACTCCACACTCCATTGCACACTCGTATTTTAAGGAAATCAATCGCACCAATATGGACCTGTTGTGGGAGGGTAAGCCACCTCATATCGTGATGCACAAGCTTACGTTGGGTTGGTTCGACGGCGGCATCAGACTTCCAGACATTCGGAAGTACTACTGGGCAGCACACCTTGCGGCGATTAACCAATGTATGTATAGGCCACAGGGCGACCCAGCCTTCCAAATCGACAGAAGGCTCCTTCCGGGAGGTAGCTTTGAGGGGGCTCTTTATCTGAGGTCACTGAAGCCTGCCCTGACTGGGCCTACGGGACATGTGGTGCAAGTGTGGAAGGCAGCTACCAAACGTCTTGGATGGGAGGGGAGAATTACACAGGCCACACCACTCTGGCATAGCGAGCAATTGGGCAGGTTGATGCGCTCAAGGGGATTTGATTGCTGGGACCTTATTGGCATATCCAAAGTGGGCGATTTGTGGAAGTCAGGTGAGGTGGTCCCTTTTTCTAGGCTGCGGCAGGAATATGAGTTAGCGCAATCGTAACACTTCCGATATCTTCAAATAAGACATGCCCTACTGGCGGTTCTCCCTAAGGGTAGTGAACTCCCCGCGTCCTCCCCGCTTGAGGATAGAGTACTGGATGGTGATCTGCTGGAGAAGGCCATATCACTCATCTAAAGAAAAATGGTCAACAACATGGCAGATCCCCTGACTCATCTTAGGGCTAAATGGGACCACGATGTAGCGGGATTAGATGATGACGAATTGTTGGCAGCGGTGGCATCCCATCGGGAAGTGGCTATATCTTCCAGGCTATGCCTGGTGCAGCTAAAAATTCTCCACAGATCCTATCTGTCTGGGTCGGTGCTGGTTCGCATGGGATATGGCTCAGATGGTTACTGTGTTAGGCGGTGCCGGCAGGAGGGAACCTTTGTTCATACACTTTGGGAGTGTGTGACTCTCCAGAGATTTTGGGAGGCGGTAGCGAAACTTATGGAAGAAGCGTTGGGGCAACAGATAGACTGTAACATTAAACTGGCCCTTTTAAACATCTGGAGCCCTACCGATTTAAGTTCCAGGGAGCATACTTGGGTCACCTTGGGGCTGATGGTGGCAAAGCGCAATATTGCAAGATTGTGGAGGGCTCAGAGCCCACCAGGGATCGAGGATTGGTGCAAAGATATGGGCTGGTATATGGTCACGGAAAAATCCATATATGAAGCTAGGGGATGCCCGAATAAATGGATGCAGCTCTGGGGAGATTGGAACGCGTACAGAGGTGAGATATGTGAACCTCCAAGATCAAGGGAAGATATTATATACAAGACCTGAAAAGGACTTAATAGGGATGGAAGGTATTGTTTGTGACCGCTATGCCTTCAGCTGCATCTATAATGTAACAGTATTGCCACTGAATATGTACCGAGATACCTTCATTGTTCATGCCTTGATTTCAATAAAAAGATGTTTTAAAAAAGAACGCTATACTTCACTCCTGGAGAGTAGTTTAACTACATAATGGATTTTGGGATTTATAGAACATATGCTCCTCTTCAGTTGTTCTAGTTGACCTAACCTGAAAACATTGATTTGAAAAAGAAACACCCCATAAGCGTGATTAAGGCTGTTAGTGTTCTAGCTGTGTGAGTGAATGGGTGGGCAGAGGAACCTGAAGGATCGCAGTAGGTTGAAGGACCGTGGCGCAGCTTAGTAAGTTGGGCTGGGGCCTGGGGGAGGTGGAGGTAGGTTTTAGGGCTGGGGACTGCTTTCAGGGTAAAGGGCGGGGGGCTGGCATCAGTGTAGTTTTTAGGGCAGTGGGCCGAATTTTAGGGCTCAGGGCAGGTGGGAAGGGACAGTTTTCAGGGCTCAGGGAGGGGGTGCTGGTTCTGTGGTAGTTTTTAGGGCAGGGAGACACATTTTAGGGTTCAGGGAGGGGGTGAATGGCAGTTTCCATGGATGGGGCAGTTTTCAGGGCAAGGGGCAGTTTTCAGAGCTCAGGGCAGGGTTGGGGTGCTTGGGTTGGGATTGTTTTTTTAACTATGGGGGCCGAGTTTTAGGGACTCAGGGCAGGCTGTCGGAGTAGTTAATAAGCCTGGGGCGGGATTGATTACATTGCAGGAGAGCTGAAATTTAGGGCTCAGGGCAAGGGGGCTGTTGTAGGATCTTTACCACACATATACATTTACCAATCATGCCTTTGTAAAGCATAGCTGCCAAGGTTTCAGATTGCTATGTATGACATTTTTATAATTTCAGTGTAATTATGAGTGACATTTCAACAACTATGAGTGACACTTTCTCACGAGCAAAATCAAGCAAAGAAGATGAGGGAAACATATAAATATCAGAAATTACACCCATTTGAGCAATGAGAAACTCTAAGATCATAAAACTGTTGGAAAGCACCAGAAATGATGGAAGGGCACACACATAGCTAGGGTTCACAAGCCGGCAGCAGAATATAATTTATTTCAAAAAGACACATTGAGCAATTTAATACAAATCAATTAACTGATTATGGCACGACACTCTCAGCCACCCACTATTATTAACTTGAGGCTTAGAGTAAGTTGCATGGCTAGTCTAAGCAATTAACATTACAATACAAGGAGGCATAATAGGGGGGGGCAGGGCAAGCTTCAGGAGAAAATCCTGACTGAGGAATACATAGCCATAGCTATGTAGGCTGTATTTTTTCAAAAAGACACTTTGAGACACTGAGCAGTAATAATCCTAAAGCTGAGTGTACAACTGTCCTGACCGGGTCGGGTGTGTCGCCCACGCTATAACCTAAGAGTACTTGTACCAGTGTGTGTCATGTAGCTGGCTGTAAGACTAGTGATGGCACAGAATTGTTTACTTTAAGACTTACCAGCTATTCAGCAGCAACATGTCCAGACGCCACTAGCCCGGGCCAGTAACCTGCACTACTGGACAGAATGGCATCTTTAGTACACTTTGCGCATTCCCAGGGAGCTCCTATCTATGCCTGAACAAGCTGAGGTGTATGTTACTTTGCTAGAAAACATGTGTGTGTCCCCAAACTGCTTGCTTCTGCCCACTGGATACCACACCCTCCTAGCTGTCCTGGCTGCAGCTGCCTAGGACCCACACGGATTGCGGGGCTCTTTGTAAACTTGCCTTGCCACCTTGCATCAGCCCCTGGCTAGACTCATGGACTCACTGTGGTTGCACTGTAGTGCTGCTCTTCATCTCATGCACAGATAGATCAATAAATTGGTATACACTACACAGCTTCAGTTAGTAATATCATACTTAAATGTCTCTATATGTAGAGCATAGAAGAGCATTGAAAGCAAACTAAAAAGCGACACAAGCAAGATATTCAGCCTAAATTGGTTTATATGTGTGACTGTAGTCCTGAATTAAAATATTTGTCAACATGATATATAGGTGTGCAGTTATAAATGCACTTCATTGGGTGTATACTCCAAAGAAGATACCTTTATGAAGAACAGTTTCAAATGGGCACACTCTGGTATGCTGTAAAATAACAGCAGCCAAATAAACAAAGGCCACTCCAAAAGGAATTTACAACAGCATTAGCAGGAGGTGGGAACTGAAAAAGCAGTAATTTGCTCTGTGCTCACATCTGGTAGAAAGTGTCCTGCTATCACACCAGGTTGGAAACAGAAAAACAGCATTAAAGTCATAATAAATTAAAGGCAAACACACTGGCACTAAAGGTACCTACTTTGTGTGTTCCATGTGAAAGAGCAAATTGGACTCACTGAAAGTGAAGTTAGCCAGTAGCTGAAGATGGCGTACTATTTGCCTGATGCTGTATGCGGTAGTGTGCTGAAGCAAAAGGTGAATGGCACAACAACTGACCAATGAATTAATTGCACTGGCTGAAAGCCTCTTCAATTAGTATAATATCCATATAATTTAACTAAAATCAAAAGGTCTTGGCTAATGCCAGACCTAGTGAAAGCAAACATTTGATCTGCTGTACAAGTCTTAGAAAAGTTGCAAAAACTGCGCACCAGTATGGGAATAGGTTTGTGCAGGTAAACAAAGGCCAAAGAAATTAGAAAATACATACATTATGACTGAAGTGTGCAATATATAAAAAGCATCAAAATATACACAAACAAAATCTTGTTGCACCTGGTTAAAGATTCAAGTAGGCAGGTGTGATTGGTATACAAAAAACCTATAGTATAGTTACACTTGCAACAAACAGAAAAAACCCTTCAACTTTGCTAGTAAAACCACAATTTAATTTAACATTTTAGAGAATGGAAAGGAGAAAGGAGACATTTTCAGAATAAAAAGCTTCTACGAATTGTTACATATGTACGCAGATGTGAAAATAGGCAAACAATTTAGATTTGTCTCGTCTTTTTTCCCCTTGCAACTGCTGAACAGAATCTCTTCCACAGAGAATAAGGTAACAGCGAATACACTGATTCATGAATGTAGGAGACTGAAACCTCAAGACGACAAGTGATTTTCTGTTTTTCGCAGATTTATATTTTTTACTGGATGAACTAAGACTCAATTTGAATTTACAGTTCTTCCGGAAGTACTTGTTCTAGCTGTGTGAGTGAATGGGTGGGGATGTTCGGAATGTACTCCAGGATCTAACTTTCCTCCCCTTCAATTCCTCGCCTCCATCAAGGTTACTTTCTTACTGCATTGTGCTACATTTTTGGAAAGTACATTGTTGCCACTGTAGTTGTTTCTGCGCTTCATACAATGTGTAATTAAATACATTTTCTCATATGCTTGGTCAGTGAGCAACATTTGTTTGTGTTTGTTTTGTTCCACTTCTGACCTCAGGTTTTTGGGCCTCATTTGTAAAAGCAGACCATCAAAGCTCACAGACGAGGGAAATTATATTTGATTGGGGCCCATCGGGGGGAGGGGGAGGGGGAG
Organism: Lissotriton helveticus; assembly: GCF_964261635.1. Classification (NCBI taxonomy): domain Eukaryota; kingdom Metazoa; phylum Chordata; class Amphibia; order Caudata; family Salamandridae; genus Lissotriton; species Lissotriton helveticus. Next base: position 1,241,221,033 of record NC_136057.1, read on the forward strand.
GTAGCACCGACCACAGACACAATTTATGGTGTGACAAAGGCCGCTTTATTGGAAGCAGGTGCACCTTACAAACACAAAACCCTTGGCCTGTGCCGTACAAAACTAAACCTCACTAAATATGAACTACCTACCAACCCCCCACCCCTCCCCTAAAATGGTTCCCCCCCAGAGAACAACATAAGCACAAATTGCCAACTGCAACATGCCTCGCTACCTAACTAAATAACTTGTCATATGTAATCCCCCCCTGTCAAACAACCCAGGCCTCCTACCATTTTTCCCATTGACTAGGAAGAAACGCCCAATGACTTCAACGCACACCAGCGCCTGTTCAAGCGAGACGCAAATCCATTACAATAAACCCCCCCCATGCACCGGCTCCCAAGAAAACCCTACCAAAAATCCATCTCACACCTAAAAAACCCTTTAGCCAAACCAAACGCACAAAATACCTCCCAACACGCAAACAAAAAACCCCAGGCACATAGGGAGGGAGGGCTGGAAAAACGATCAAACCACAGACCCCCTGCCCGGCTGCTGTGTCACTGCCACCGAAATGGTGGCCACTGACACAAGATGGCCGGTTTTATTTACACCAGCCCAAGCAAGCCCAAACTAAGCCCAACCAGGAGCCCAATCCTACTGACAGCCCCAGGGAAATCCAGCCCACGTACAGTTCTGTTAATTTTCCTCCGCGTCTTATCTATGGCCACTGGCCTCTCCGCCCCCCTCCAAAATCTCCTGGGAATGAACTCTGACCAAATGATATGACACCCCGCCCATCTTCTCCGTATCTCCAACAAGTCCCTCTTCATCTGCTTGACCAACACCAAGCCCTTGCACTGGACCAGGTCATTCTCCCCCAAGTGTATGACCACAACATCTGGACACACTCCCCCTTTGACCACCTTATTCAAGTTGAGGCTCTGGTGCTTTTCCCACTCTGCCCTTTCTGCTCGCTTTACAAAAGAGTGTCCTATAATGAAAATGTCCAACGCCGCCGCAGCTGGCCCCGCCACAGCACCTGTAAAGACACACATGTAAGAGGGCGGGAAAATCTGTCATGTCAGTGATCCACCTCTACCCCTCGCATCCTGACATATGTCCTGCAACAATCCGACTTCCATCGCCCCAGCCGCTTGATGTCCTCCGCCCCCATCCTCAACGCGCTGCCTCCGTCACCGCCCCAATCCGAAACAAATGCATCCCGAAAGACTTCGGGTCCTCACCCATAAGCCGTAGGGCGTGCCGCAGGACCCACAACACCTGAGCCGCAGTCACCCTGCCAACACCCTTCGTCCGACCGCCAACCGCCGTCCCCACACCGCCGGGCACAAAGACCGTGGACCTCCCCAACGCCACACAAGTACCCTCCCCCTGCTGATCAGTCTTCCAACGTCACAGACGCACAGTCACCTCCTGCTCCCAGACGTCCACCTCCCCCCACAGCACACCTGGTCCCCTCTTCAGACCCACCAATTCCGAAACCCTAAAGGCTCCAAAAAACATCCACGACATAAGTGTGGAAAACAAAGTAGTCTCCCCCCAATCGCGGCAAATCGACGGTAACGTCTGCAACAAGGACACAAGCAATTCCTCCGTAATGGGCCTCCGCTGACTCACCCGCGCCCCCTTTTCCCTCACCCAGCCTTCCAGGAGACGTGCTCCCAACTCCCCTGCCGATGGCGAGTAACCCCACCACAACTTCCCCATGAACGCCACCCCCAAAACTTGCCCGCAATGGTCACCCTCGACAAACCCCTGTCCATCAAGCTCAACATGAACTGTACCACCTGCTCCTCCCGCCGCCACTGGTCCCCTTGCCTTACCGCTCCAAAACGCCGAAATTCCTCCCACGCCTGCTCATAAGCCTTCCAAGTGGGCGCCGCCACCGATGCCCTCACCAGTTGAACAACCCGGCGTCTCCCACCGACCAAGGATGCGATGGCACCGGTGTCCTGTGCTCGTCCGCCTCCATGGCTAGCCCATGGAACCTCTGCCACTGGGAACGAGACAAAGCATCCACAATGTCATTGTCCACCCCTGGCACGTGTCGAACCTGAAATAAGATATCATGCTCCAAGCAATGCAGCACGAAAACTCTCATCAATTTCAACACCTGTGGGTCCCTGGCCGACTGCCTGTTGACCACCTGCATCACTGACATATTGTCCACGCGAAACAACACCCGCTTATCTGCCAAATCCTGCGCCCACACCGTAACGGCCACCACCAACGGGAACAATTCGAGAAAGGCAATGCTTCGCCCTCTGGCTTGCCAATGCGGGGGCCACTGCTCCGCGCACCATCTTCCCGCCCAGTAGAGCCTGAATCTGCCCACCCTGCCGCATCCGACGATAGTGTGACGTCCCACTCCCATTCCTCCGGGGGCGCCATGGGCACACCATTGAAGCGCCCCAAAAATGCCTGCCACATGCGCAAGTCCTCCTTCCTCCCCGCCGACAACCGCAGATGATGATGTGGCAGCTTCAAACCCGACAGCCCCAAACCTAGCTGACGGCAAAAGGTACATCCCACCCGCACCACGCGGCACACAAAATTCAAATGCCCCAACAAGACCTGCACCTCCCGCACGGTCACCTTCCGCTTGCCCAACATGCTTCCCACCAATACCAACATTGCCGTCCTCTTGTCCTCAGGTAGGCGCGCTTCCATGGTCGCTGAGTCAAGCTCTATACCAAGGAATGACAGCACTGTACTGGGACCGTGCGTCTTCTCTGGCGCCAGGGGAACCCCCAAGTAACCCATGAGGTCCGTAAAACCATCCAGCTGCTACTGGCAGTCCGTCGAACCCGGCCGTCCCACCAGGAAGAAGTCGTCCAGATAGTGCGTCACCATCTCCGAGCCTGTGCGCCAGGTAAAAGCCCACTGCAAAAAGGAACTGAACCTCTTAAACAAAGCACAGGATATTGAGCACCCCATGAGGAGCGCTTTGTCCACGAAAATGCCCCCGTCAAACTGAATCCCCTACAGCTGGTGATCCTCAGGATGCACCGGGAGCAGCCAGAATGCTGACTTAATGTCGCATTTTGCCATGAGGGCGCCCGTACCAACCGCCGCCACAATCTTCTGCGCCACATCCACCAACAAATACGACAGCGACGTAAGCTCTCCCAAGATATAATCATTCACCGACGCCCCCTCCGGCCATGACAGGTGCTGTATCAAGCAAAACTGCTCCGGCTCCTTCTTGGGCACCACCCCGATCGGGGAGATAATCAGATCCGGCATCGGCGGCCCTGGATAGGGGCCCACCATCCGGCCCTCCTTCACTTCCTTGAACAACTTCTCCCGCATGACCCCTTTGTGCGCATTGACGGACTTCAAATTTTCCACCCACCGGGCAATCCGCGAACCCTCATATCCCAACCAAAAACCTTCGCTGAAACCTCGTTGCAACACGGCCGCATCCTCCGTCCGCGGATAATCCGCCAACAAGGGCTTGATCCGATCCAGCCTAACCGGTGTATGAGCCTTTTACCATGGATCCTGACCCCCCTTTTCCTCCCCCCCACTCCCGGTCTGAGTCCCAGCCGCCACGGGCTGGTGCCCCTGGGCACCCTCCGACTCCCCAGCATCGCACCACCGGATGTCTTTTTCCGCACTTGGAGTATTCATGCCGGAAACGGCACACTTGCCTGCTGCACGCGCCCTTATTAAAATCCCAGCATGCCCCGACTGTGTTCTGCGTGGTGTTCTCTCCCTGCCCTACCCCCCCACGGGTGGGGCGGGCCGAAAAGGGGGTCAGCGCAAGCGGCAAACCGCTGGCCGTATAGATAGTGCGGCCAAACTTTGCCCCACCCATAGTCTGGTGGTACAAGTCCGAATCCAGCTCGCCCCACTTCGCCTCTGGTCCGACGCCATCCGTGCCCGGAACTCCTCGTCATAATGAGACCAGGCATAACCTCCATAGGTAACCGGGGCCCGCCAGACCACGTCCATGTACTTGAAGAGAGCTATGGCCCTGTCTGGATATTTCTCACAATATACGCTAGTGTATATCAGGAACGCCGCCGACCAATTGTCGATCGTCAGAGGCACCTTGAGACGCCTGGCCAACTCTTTCTCCTCCTCCTTTGACCCCTCCTTCGCCGTCAGCTCCCTGTGAAGGAGCTTCAAGATCTCAACATACTCTCCCTTTCATATTTTCTTCATAGTCGCCAGCGACAGGTGGGCCCCCTGAGGCTTAGCCACCCCCATGTATGGGAGCTTGTGCACCGGGCCATCGCAACTCTCCTTCGCCCCGAGGTCCCCGACGGCTCTCTCACCCGCCTTCGCATTCCCCTCCCCGGCACTCCCGACACTGCACGCCTCCACACTCCCAGACCCCCTGCTGTCCTTCGTCAATGCCCCATCCGGGCCCACCCCTGTGTCCTTCACATATCGTCCTTTTACCAGACGCACCGGGTCCTCCTCCCAAGCATCCGTACCCACAGACACCTGCGCGCCACGAGGCTTGCCCGAACCACTCCCCGCTCTGCCACCATCCTTACCTGGCGTCAAGGCCGGCGTCCGAGCTGGATCCCGCTGCCTAACCAGTTGAGCTGGGGGAGCCGTCACTCTCGGCACATCCTGCCGTGGGTGTACCTGCAATACACTTCCAACAACATTACTCCTCTCTCCCTCCCCCTCCCGAATTTCCCCCTCCTCCTCAGACTCCTCCTCATAGTCAAGTCACCCCCGTTCCCCCTGCTCGGCCTCTAGCCCCACCTCCCACCTTACCTCCCGGCCGCCCCCCTAGGGACTCCAGCCGGCTCAGCCCCGCCTTCTCCCTGCAAGCCCTCATCAAGTCTCCCAAGTCTACACTCTCCCTCCTCACATCCTCCGCATATGACACCGTAGCTTGATCCACAGTGTCCGATCTCCATCCCCGACCCCCGGCGGCTGTCTCGACCCTTCGGGGTGGGGCTGGCGGGGACCTACCGCCCCGCTTCCTAACGTGCTCCCGCGAACGGTCCCTCGGTGGAGCATGACCACCCGTACAAGGCAGATCCGGCCCATCCTCTCCGTGGAGTGGAGCCGCATGCTGCTCTCCCGAGCGCCTAGCCAAGTGTTCCTGCCAAGAGAAAAAGGTGGAGTCCAGCATTCTGGGGAAAAAATGGCCCCCTCCCCTCCAAACTCACCACCCGCCCCCCCACCCCCTCTGCGTGCCCCTACCCCACCCCGCGGAGTGACCACCCTTCCGTGCCGGCCACTCCCCCACCCCCCCAGCGCCCCCAGTCCTGTCCCCTCCCCACTCTCCAAACCCCACCCATGTCCCCTCCGTGCCCCCACCCCCACTTGCCCCGGCTCCCCCCGACTCAACCCCCCCCTCCCCCACATGCCTCGCACCCCCACCCCGCCTCGCTCCGGCCCCCAACCGGCTCCTCCCCCCAAAAGGCCACCAAAATCCCCTCCCCCGGATCAGTCACCTCCCTCCCCCCCACGCCCCAACACGCCCCCCACCAGGGCCCCCCCTGTCCCAACTCCACACGCGCCCCCCTCGGTGACGGCGATCTACTCAGCCCCACCACACTCCCCTGCCCCCGATGACACCCCCCACTCCAGCCCGCTCCCCCGGCCCCCCTGCCCTCCTCCCCCTCCAAGTCAGACTCTTCAATTAGTAGTGGGGACACTGCTCCCCCCACTCCCTGCACCGCATTCCCCCAGCCCCCACCTCTCCACGCTCCCTGGACCCCGACAGCACTCGACCCTGACCCCCCTCCCTGCAGCGTCGTGCTCTTGCACCTCCCTGCCTCATCGACACCCAGCTCCTCCCCCCGCCCCCTCGCCCCCACGCCCCAGCCACAAACTCCAGGGTTGGCCTGCCCCCCGCGCCCCGCCTCCCTCCCGCCCTCTTCTTCACTCCCAGCACCATCTTAGCCCGGCCCCGCTGCCCGCCCTCAGCAACTTTCCTGCCCCGCCTCCCCTCACCCTGTACCCGCCGCGGCGGTTCAATAGCCAACACTGCCGTCGCGGCGTCACTCGCAGCAGGCCGTGGCGGCCTCACCTGGACCTCGGGCCGCACGAGATTCATGCAGCCCACCTCCTCGAGTTACCGGAGTGCCTCCCGGACTCGCGGGTCGTCAACACGAGCCATGCCTCCTGGGTACAATGGAAATCCCGCAAGCTCGCCGGCACTCGCTCCTCCGCCGCAACCGCCCAAACGCCGGTCCTGTGATCACTCTCACCACGCACCAGGCGAAGCCCAGTACAACGCACACCCCTATGCAATGAGCAGCACGGCCAGGAAGCGCGGCACGGCGAACCACACTAGCCAGGTAAGCCACAAACGGCAAATACCGCCAAAGCAGGCCACACCTCAAAACCAGGCCCCACAACAAAAAACCATCAAGCCACCGACCCCCTGCCCGGCTGCTGTGTCACTGCCACTGAAATGGTGGCCAGTGACACAAGATGGCCGGTTTTATTTACACCAGCCCAAGCAAGCCCAACCCAAGCCCAACCAGGAGCCCAATCCTACTGACAGCCCCAAGGGAAAACCAGCCCACGTACGGTGCTGGCCCTAACCCCCCCCTCCCCGGGCCCCCAAAACCCCCCTGGGGGTAGCAGGCCTCCCGCCGGTCGGCCGCCCTCCCCAAAGCCCTATTAGGACTGATTGCTGCAGCATTGTTTCAAGAGTAAGACTCAACATCATTAAATTTATAATTTAGCGCTGGTGGCACCCAGTGTGACAATCATTTTTGGCACCCCCTCACACCATGACCGCCTCCTTAGATGTTCTCACTACCACCGGGCAAAGTACCCCTCATCACTCCAATCATAAGTTATTGCTAAACACAGTGCCCAGCGCCCTCTCCACAGGTCAGCACCCTGCGCGGCCGCACCAGTCGCACTACCCTAAAGCCGGCCCTGTATGTTCACAGCGGTGGCCTTGACGGAAACACAAACACCTGTTAAAGGCATTATGGTGGAAAAGTAGAACAACCTAATTACTGACAAGAATTTCACACCTATCATAGATTAGTTGTCACACACTCCCAGGAGCACTCTCACACCCGTCACAGAGACCCTGCCATACAGCAGTAGAAGCAATCTTACGCCAATCACATGCTAGCAGTCTCACACAGGAAACAGCACTCCCTCATTCATTAGAGTGAAAGCAACACATTAGTTGCAGTCTGATACTACTGAGTGAGCTATAACAGCCATATCACACCACTCAAAGGCTAGAAGTAAATCACATAGGCCTGGCTGATAACCGAAAGCGTCTCACCACTGATTGGTGATTTTGTATGCCATCGCGGTTGGGAGAGTGGTGCGAATGCAAATAAACACATGGATGGGCAAATAGATAAACTGATGCAAGGATGAGTGACAGGGTGGATGTATGATGAGTGATTGAGTGCACGGACACAGGGATGAGCAACAATCCAGACATCTTTAGGTATATAACCCATACTTATTGAACTCGCTTGATCTGAAAGATGCTATGTATTAAAGGCGATGTAACCAAAGTGTGCCTAATACAACTTCAGCTCAGCTTCAATTGTGGGTTGCTTTTCCGGTACATATCTCTGGTGCTAGTAAAGTCCTGTTTACCCCAGCACATGGGAAAAGTAACAGAATGCAAGAAATAACCCTTTTTGGAAGAGAATCTCTCGCATGAACCGGGGATGCCATAACTAACTAAGCCTCATTGCTGTTAAAATGTAATCCTGCGTGAATTTACTATTTGTATATAAAGAACTCTATTTATTTATTTTTTTGCATTTGTAATGCGCGCAGATACCCACAAAGGGTTTCCCGGCGCCATGGCTAAGAGAACAACACACAGAAAGCAACTGATGACAACAGATCGACAGCTATTTATTTAAACAGTTATTTATTAAACAGCCAGGTTTTAACTTGTTTCTTAAAACTGACAAAGCTTTCCTCTTTGCGCAAGGCTAAAGGAAGGGAGTTCCAAAGAACTGGTCCCAAGTGGGAAAAAGATTTACCTCCCATTCGGGCCAGTTTGAATCTGGGAACCGTGAAGGTTGCTCCGTTTGAAGAGCGGAGATTCCGTACAGGTACGTGGGGCCTAACCAATTTCTGCAGATACCGTGGTGCGGTTCCCGCTCTGATCTTGAACATGTAGGTCAAGGCCTTAAACCGGACCCGGTTCTCAACTCTCTAACCACTAGTATATGTAGTAGACTTTTGTACTTACTACCATTCCTATGTGATTTTAGAGTTTCTGTTTGTATCTCTTCCTTGAGTGACTTTCAACTTGTACATGTGCAATTTTTTCCTGTTTTTATCTCTTCCTTGAGTGACTTTACACTTTGTACATTTGCATTTTTTTTGTTTATATCTCTTATTTAACTCATGTAATCCAAATTCCTTATGTAACGTAACTGGTTCTTTTGTAAAGCGCTCTGACACCTTCAGGTAATGTTCGCGCTATATAAAATCGCATTAAATAAAATAAAATAAATAAATAAAGTATTTAACTAGAAAACTTGATATCTGTTTAGTAGACTTTCCCGAGAGGTCAGAGAGCACGTAAGGGGGCGGAGTCTTGGCAGCGTGGGCGGGAAGATGCAGGAAGAGAGGCTCCACTGACGGCTGAACCGTGCGAAGCTTGTTCTAAAACCAACGGCAAAGCAAACATGCAGTAAGTCTGTTTTTAAAATGGCATAAACGGGCTCTGTTCAGTACAGAGCACGCGCTGTTCTCTTAGTTTAATGCCATGAAGAAGTTAGTCAGTTTGGAATGGCGACCCCCACGCCCCCTGCTGTAATGAAGGTACCTCTGCTTTGTGCTCAGAGAGAGAGCAGCGTTTGCAAACGCCCCACCTACAGATATTGCAGACCGCAGAAAAGGTTACAGTAATGAAGTGTATTTCATGTTCCTGCTTAGACCTATTGACTGTAAGAAGAAAATAACATAATAATCATGATTGAAACAAATCTATATGTAATGGATTTTTATTTAAAAAAAAAATCCGGCTCAAGAAAGTAAACTATTGTGAATACTTGTGTGGAAGTGCTAAAAGAAAACACATGTTGGCGCTGTCAGTCGTTTTCATGGGATTGCTGCAGTTATATAGAGTTGGAAAACGGTCTTATTTTAAAGAACCTGACTGAAGTCAAATTGAGAAAAGGCCTGACTTCTCAAGCAGTTAGTTTACCCAGTGAAGAGCGGTGCTTGTACCAACTCATGAAGCGGTGCAAGTGTTCCGCAATGAGATAAACATAGTTTTTTTGCATTATCACCATAATAGCAGCTCGACAGGATTTCACCCCAGTCAGATAATCCTGGTGGAAAATATTGTGCAAGAGTTGCAAATGGTTTCTAATGGATCCAGCATCCAAGGTGCGGTTGTGTGCCCGGGTCTCTGGTACATGGGCCTTTTTACTGGTTACATAAAAGCACCCCCTGAAATCAGTGGGCATAATTAAACACCAGCAGCAGCCGGGCTTAATCAGTTCTAAAATGCAGCGGACAATCCATAATCCAGCAGATGTCCAAAGCTCAAATTAGGGGAGGATTTCTTTCTTCAAGATCAATTCCCTTCGCTGAGCCTGGACTTTTTGAATCCACCCCTGATCTTGTCCCGTCTTGTTTCTTCCCCGTCATCATCTTCATCATCATCATCATCAACATCCCATATGACCTTTGCCGTATACTCAATCATGGACACCATCTGGATATTCCAAAGCAACAGAATAGCCGGCAAGGGGCCCTGTTTCAAACTCTCACATGTGCTGCATTACCCCAGACCTTTCTCCGCTCCATATCTTGGCCCTGTAGTCACTCATGGCCTTGCTGTCCCTTCTCCTGGCCATGGTTCCTCATGTGTTCAGCATACCCACAAACCCAGACCTTTCTCCGTTCCATATCTTGGCCCTGTAGTCACTCATGGCCTTGCTGTCCCTTCTCCTGGCCATGGTTCCTCATGTGTTCAGCATACCCACAAAGCCTCTATATGATGACAATGTTCCCCTCCCATTTATTCACACTTCCTCCCATCAGTACGTTGTCTTGGGCTCTCCCCTCACTACACTCCATTGTTTCTCAGACCTGTGTCTGTCTGCTGATAAATCTCTTCACTGATTTGCTGAGCACGAATCCCTATGGTAGAAGGGACCTCCCCATTCACCGGTACCTGAAACTGCACGAGTCACACCTTGTTGCACACTTCTCCTTCCTCCTCACCATCTTCATCCAGCCCTGGGATATTCCTATGTTGGGCTCCGTCCTCCTAGTTAGAGGCTCACAAGCTCCCTGAATGCCCCCACTGCCATTTGTCAAGGCCATCCCTGCTGCATCATCTCATTTGGCGGGCTTCACAGCCCATTGGTCCTACAAGCACGACCATGTCATACTTCACCTCATCCTGGCCCCCTACAGGAGCCTTCCTGTTCTTCCAGGAAGCAGGCACATTGGTCCCCGTTTCTAGCCCACTCCTATTATGGCAGCACTATGCCACAAATGTCACCATGGCAGGTTGTTGCTGTTTCCGTGGAGGACTTTCCTTGACCTGTTAGCGTTCATCCCCACTGTACTGCCTCCATCGTGTCTGGGGTTTATCATCACCCCTCCACGTACGCTGCTCAAAACTTCCACTTATCCCATTCAAACTCTCTGCCTGTTTTGGCCCTACAGATCTACTCCAGTTGCCCTCACTGGAACTGTGCACTTCCGTTCTCTGTCCTATGCTGCACCTTTCAAGTCTGCCCCCATGCCTCACATTTCCTCCTTTTTGACGACTGCATCTGACTCCTCCCTGCCTTCTCTTTCTCCTCTCTCGTGGATGAGAAGCAGCATGCCACAGAGGTGATCAGCATCCCCACTGAAGTCGTATACCTTATTGGGCGATAGAAATCAGCAATGGTTTCAATGCGTTTCGGCACAAGGTTATTCATACATGACGCCTCAATTTGGGCTAATGCTGCTGTTTTTACTGCCGCTACAACCACTGTTGCATTCATCCTGGCAAATTGTACACATTACACATGCATCTTGGTGTGGAGATGAAGGTGGGTCTATGCTGGCACGTTCCGACCAGTGAAAGCTCCCCATATAACCTCCTTAGCCAATCACTGCAGCCCAGTGGTAAAAGGAGAGCAGGTGAACTCCTTTCTCCCCTGAATACTAATTGATATTTGGTTACTCTCACATTTGTGACCATTCATTGCTTATAGCCTCATACTATTTACTGCCATCGAGACATTGTGCCAAACCCACTCTTTGATCACCCACTTTGTCATGACATACTATGGCCAGATATCCTGCATAGAGCGTACGACCTCATTACAAGTGATCCGAGTAATTGCCTTGTATATCTCCATCCCCAGAATTATTTATACTAGAAGCACTGGTAATAATCAGAGGCGGAGAAAATCAAGCCCATTAGGAACTGGACCCCAAGGGCACACTGAGGAATGAGTAAATATGAGGGAATCCGTAATACTAGGTCTCATGGTGATTCAGCTGCTTACAGCTGAGCAGCTGAAAGCCATGGATGAATTCAAACAGATCCACATTGTTCTTGCAGATGGCTGTCATATCAACCTACAGAAATACAGTGACCTGCAATATTATCGAGGTCAAAATATTGACAACCTAAATAGTATGAACCTACACTTTTGATTAAAATTACAAATGCTGATTCCAAAATATTGTGCAGCAAAAATATTTAAAGTTCAAAATATTTACTACCAATATGAAGAGTAAAATAAAATTGGCAGACACATGTACTAATCAAACTCTAATTGAACCAACATTAGGAAAAGAGCATACCTAAAGGAGGGCTCAGATTTATTGTTGTAACTTCAGTCCATCAAAAGGTTGGAAAACCGCGCCAGGATACTCCGGTAGTAATTGAGCGCGTAATAAAACAGCATATAACATAACATAACAAAAGTGCCTATATCACTGGCCAGGCAGATTTACTATTCTGTCTCCAGTCTAACAAACAATGGGGAATGAGCATGTATTTAGGAGTCAGGTTTGCTATTATAACTCAAGTCAAACTAAAATTGAGATATTGCATATGTTAGTAAGGTTCAGATTTACTATTCTAACTGCAGTCCAAATAACATAGAAGAAAGTGCATATAGTTTGCAGGCTCTAATATACTACTCTAACTCCAGCGCTACAACCTTTGGGGGGATAGCATATAATTGTAAGTGTACAGGCATATTTACTTTTCTAATTTCATGCCATCAATATTAAGATAATTGCATATAACTTGAAGTGGAGGGAGAACACATGTCTACTATTCTAACTTCAGGCCAACAGGCATTAGGATAAATGAATATGCTCCTCTTACTTCATCCCAACAACAATTGGTGTAAGTACATGTAATTGTGGGTTACTATTCTAACTCCAGTGCTACGCACATTGAGGTAGATAGTTCATGGGGAGCATTATTAATATATTAATATTCAACACCTACCCACAATTGTGTATATGCTTATACTCCGTAGGGTGGGGGAAGGAGGTATGGTGCAAATGTACTGTTCTAACTCCAGTCCTCCAAACACTAAGGTAAATTGGGGAGGGGTATGTTTACAAATCTGACTCCAGTCCTACAAACATTAGGGTAGTAGCCTGAAATTCTGTGTTGTTCACATTTACCACTGTAACTGCAAGCAAACTTTGAGCTATGTTTATATATTTTGGGGCATCACAATTATTAAATAACATGACATAGGCAAAACATTATTTTTATATTTATTTAAAAATAACCTTTAAGCTATAAATTGATAGTTCAATCCTACACACTTTAAACATCTTAGTTTGTAAGAATATGAACATATAAATAATTTATTTTAAAATATGACATATTAATAGTATGTAAATACATACAGCATTGTTTAAAACATTATAATATGTATTACATAAAATAGACTTGTATAATACTTATTGTCTTGGAAAATAACAATGAATACAATAATTAAATACTTTAAAAAACATTTATCAAATAATAGATTCAAATAAAACATCCAAATCCAAAAATAACAAAAACATTAATGTTGTGAAACACTACCCATCCAATATTCAATTAAAAGTAACCTAGAAACACAAATAAAATTTACATAATTGAAAACAGTCTAACTTCAAAAAACAAAAGAAGAAACACTATACTTAGACCTATATTACATACCACAATATTTAAGTCTTCGATATTTGAAACTTCAATCTTAATGTTGAAAAAAACTCAACATATCCTGGAGATTTCTGTCTCTGATATTTTTGTACTACTGATATTTTTATCCTCAATATTTAGTACTATTGATCTTTTGGAATTCATGGTCAGGACCTGACCCTACTGATCTCATAATTCTGATGGTGTCGTTAACTCCTATTACCAGAACCATCAAAATTAAGTGGCCACATATTGAAGGCCTGAGTCAGAAAGACCTATTGAAGTTCCACAATCATTATAACCACTTAACTTGGCAATAGAAAGGAAAAGAAAACGTAGTGCTCTTTGACATATGGTATTTGAACCTTTTGAGAGCCTGGGGTTAAACAGAATCATCTATTGCTAGCCTTTGACGAATGGCAGAATCTGCAGTTTTGAGATAGTTAGACCGAATTTGCAATTTTCCAATTACCAGGAAGGCAGTTATTTTTTTGCTTAACTAGTAACTATCCGGAAAATCACGTGGGGAAATTTAGAGGCCAATATAAAGCTGCAGTGCTTGATTTGTGCCGGGCCTGGGGACTGTGCAGTGGGTTAGTAATTGCCATAACATAGAGTTTGGTGGACTAAGTGAGTAAATGCAAATCAGTACAAATCCCTCATTACCTACGTCCCGACACAGACACGAACACTTGCGGACCTAACTATACTCCTCTGGCGAAATTACAGCACCCTCAAATCGGTAAGCGTACTTGAGCGTACCCTGGGAACAATATTTTTCTTGCCGGCGTTTTAATTATTTCACAACGGGATCTAGTGGTGTACTCCCGAGCACAGTGAGAACATTTGACAGATCTTGATAAGCACACCTTTCCTCACATTTACTCAGGCTAGCCGACCGGTCGGGTTAGCCTTCCACTCTTTGGTTTGGTGCACTGTTCTGAGCTAAACTGACAATTTTTTTTCATAAGGTTAGATTTTCTCTTTCTCATACTTTTTCAAACCTAAACTCCCATACCGGCTGTTATACAGCATTGGTTTCTATACTTACTCTATAAAGGATTCTCTTCCCTCAGGTATACACTACCCATTTTCTTTCCTGTGCCTTTTCACCCCAAGCATTTTAGATAAATGTCACCTTTATCCTGCACTTAATAATTGGTTAACTTTTGGATTTTAAATATGTATATATATATATATATATATATTGTATGATATTACAGCCCTGAAGAAGCCCATGTTTGGGCGAAACGCGTTGGCTGTGCATCCATGAAAATCAAGCATATCTGTATTAAAGACACACCAAGGCTACAAACAGCAACGTGGACTCATTTCTTTCTCTAAACACAGACTTTGTGGTTTAATTTTATATATATTGCCTCTCATACCCCTTGAATGAATGTTTAACTTTGTGGTCAAGTGGCAGCTGGCCATCTGAGGTGGGCAATATTTTGGAACCTACCTGACTTGACTGAGCAGTACAATCCTCAAGAACCTGGCTGCCTTCATCTAAGATTAGCGGTTTATATATATTCTAGACCGTGGGTGAGATCCTAGACACAGCACTTCAGTTTTAGCACCATTTCATTGTAATTCCACTTAAATTCATCCAGTCAGCCACTTTAACCAAACCTTAAATTCAAGTCAAGTCAAGTCAAAGTAAGCTTTATTCGAAAATACATTGTGTACCATAAAAGCTGCATAAAACAACATCTCTAATTACAAATATTTTGTTAAAATACCTTAAATAAATTGCACAGCCCCTGGTCTAGTGTTGCGAGAAATATTTGAATGTGGTGAGACTAAGGAGAGTTTTTGCTACAATAGATAGTCCAATCTCATTATTCTAAGACATGGTGTATTCTCTGGTGAAATCGTTCCAACATTTCGGAATAATGCACGTGCCAGTACTCCAGTGGAAAACACGAAAAAACTGTCTAGTGATAGTGGCAATAGTTAAGTTCATTCTTCTAAAGGCACAATCCTTAGGGAAAGATGCCTTTTGAGGCTTTTCAGCTACCACACGGCACCCCATGAAAGTCATGTATCTTCCTCTCAGCTTATGTCATCTGTTACCTCTGTCCCTCAAAGGTGAATCGCAGATAATTCCATATGTGTAACTGACAGACCAATGCTAAAATGTAATAGTTATATTTCACTATATTCATGTCGACAATATCAACATGCAAAAATATTGCATTCTCTGCATCGTCTACCACTGGGAGACAGCCTTTACAACAAAACTATTACAACGCATGCCATTACATCGCATGTTGTTGCAACGCAAAAAGTGTGAAGCAGTGGGTAGAAGGTGTTGGATTAACCTCCAACACCTTCCCTACTGTTGCACACACTGGAGTTGGAATGGAAAATTAATCTATTCCAACTTCCAGTGCCCCCGACAGAAAGTTGGAGTAAATGTTTGCGTTGCAACGGCATGTGATGTAATGACATGCATTGTAAAGTCACCTATTCCGTACCACTACATCGTCAAGGTCTTTATATATATATATATATATATATATATATATATATTTCATAATTACTACTTTACAAAAACTTTTAACTCCACGTCTACATACCTAGACTTACCTTCCAATGTTATGGCTTAGTCAAATTAGTCAGTACAAGATTGTTGTAATGCGATACACTGCATGCAATATCGTACGGATATACTAATGTGTCAGAATCTATAAGCAACAATACGAAAAGTCACAAATGCATTTATAAGTATCTCTTTTGGTCAGTAATCAAACATAGGCCTAGAGGCCCTTCTAGGCACATTAACAGTTTTAAAAGGCATAATAACATAACAGGATCAATGGAAGATACAGAAAATCAGTCAAAAGCATTAGTGTGGCTTAGTCTGCATGATCAACCCTAATTCCCAAATATCAGTTTTCAAAATTCCAGTGCAGCAGACCCCACTAGCATCCTGACATTTCACATTATTCTGATTTAGACATTTACACAACTGGAGTCATAACAGTGCTTATGCTCAAAGGGCTTGAGTTAGAAGTGGGCTGTATTGTAAATACTGCCCATTCCTGCCAGGTGTAAAAAAGCCATTGATGGGATGCCAGCTAGTGGAATTATGACCAACGTGTTTTAATATGATGCAGTGATACCGCTGGTGGCAGTTCGGAAGGCCAGTGAACATTTAGGCAATGGTTGATTTTCATAATCTGCTAGGATTCTGCAACCCTTACCTGACCCTATAAGGTTATATAAAGCCATAAGATGATTGCAGTCTGTTGAGACACATGATGATGATGTGCTGACTCCATTTTATAAGTTATATCAAGGAGCTATACCTCAAAGCACACCTGTTGCCTCTAATGAGAAAGGACATTACCCTCATTCTGGTACTATAATCAAATCACAGTTGTGGAAAGATGGAAAGACATTTTAGCGGATTCACAAAAGCAGTTGAATATGGAAGGTATTACTACACAAGCACTCTTGCATGCCTTTGTGAATCGGACCTAAGGCTTCCAACGTCCTGCTAGGAAGAGTGCAACCATGGCACAGTCCTTTCTGTTTGCACTAACTGTATATGAATATTCCCTAAATATTCCAATTGTGTTCCTATTTTAGATCTTTGGGAGAGCATGCAAAGGACCATGCCCCACATGGAGCTCTGGTTTGCACGTCTGTATTCAACTGCATGCCGCCTCTAACATAACATACTGCATCATGAATTTTTTTGACCACACCCATATATCTTCCAATCGAACACATAATGCTTGTAAGGAGGCCGTCAAGGACCACTAAAGTACTCGTGTACATAAGTACACAACACAACATCTCGCCCTTTGTTAAATAAAAAAATACAGACAATATATATATACTAGCAGCCCGACGTTGTCCGGGTATGAAATAGAATGTGTGTATTTGGCAAGGGCAATTTATTTTAAAATCTCGTGGTAGACAAAAAAATTTGTTTCATTAGAATCGGGACAGAGAAGGCCCAGCTGCAGCCCTGGTTGATGTTAGCAGGCGCGTGTAATTGGTGAAGTGATCCGCCGCCTGAGCCCGGCTACAGTCCTGGTTGATGTTAGCAGGCGCGTGTAATGTTGTTGAATGAGAGAGTTATCAGCCGCGGGTAAATCCGTTTAATGAGAGAGTTGAGTGACAGCGAGTAGGAGAGGCTGCAGTAATTGTCCCCGCAGACACGCTCATTTGCGTGTTCCCCCGCTTGAGGCCCAGATGCAGGCCTGTTTGATGTTAGCAGGGGGGTGTTCCCCCGCTTGAGGCCCAGCGGCAGCCCTGGTTGATGTTATCAGGCGAGTGTAATTAGTGTACTGATGTGCCGCCTGAGCCCGGCTAGAGCCCTGGTTGATGGTAGCAGGCGCTTGTAATTTCGTTGAATGAGAGAGTTGAGTTCAGTAACAGCGCGCAGGAGAGGCTGCAGTAACGTTACTTACCACGCCTTCAGCTGAACGCGTTTGTCATGCCCCCAGCACACGGCCACAGCAGACGATCTTCTGATTAATGTACGACCCACATGGCATGAAGGGCGGAACGTAGCTTTCTCACGCCCCCAGCGTGCCCCTTGATGTGGCGCAATTTCGTTCACATGGCATGAAGGCCGGACACACACCCCCAGCGTTTCTCACGCCCCGAGCGTGCCCCTTGATGCTGCGCAGCACCGTAATTGGCGCTTGTATGTACGACTCGCATGGCATGAAGGGCGGACACACCCCCCCAGCGTTTGTCACGCCCCCAGCATTTGTCACGCCCACAGCACACGCCCACAGTCCACGATATGATGCAAGTACCACACGCCCCCAGCGTTAGTCACGCCCCCAGCCCACGCCTACAGCACAACGCAGACACGCCCACAAGGGACTACTTTGCTGGCACGGTTCTTTTACCTTTTAAATGTATATGGTGGCCGTCTGCATAGCCTATGTCCTTCTGCTGCAACTACCTTTTCCAACGCTGTATTGGGTGTTGTGATTGGTGCTGTGGTTACTGAGATTACCTGCCTCAAAGGTTTGGGCTCTCTCTTTATAATGTTAGTATATATATTGACTACATATGTTTTAATTTACTATATGTGAGTATTGACGTATATAAGTGAATATACGTGAGAGATTGGAAGAGTTCCTGTATAAATAAGTATGTGTTTCTATAAGTGATTGTTTAAGAGAGTATGTGTACGTTTCTGTAAAAGTAAGTGTAGTGGTGTGTGTATAGCTGTATATGCAAGTAAATGGATGTTTGATAGTTTATTTGCATGTGTGAGTATGTGTGTGAGTAACTATATGGATGAGTATAGGTGTGTAACAGGATGTATAGGTGTATAAGTACATATGATGAGTGAGTACATGTATGAGTGACTATATAGAACTGTTGGTGAATGAGTGGATGTGTATGTAGATTTTGGAATTACTGAATAGGTTGTTCTAACTGGTATTGGTATCTCCATTTTTTTGAAAATTTTAGTTTCTATTTTTGAAGGTGTGTATCAAAGGTTATATTACGCTGAGAGGTCTGCCACTCTTTCACAAGGATGATGTCATCAGTGATGTCATTTGAGATGTCATCAGTGATGTCATGAGTGATGTCACGAGTGATGTCACTGACCATGTCATGAGTGATGTAATATGTGACGTCATCAGCAGTGCATTGCGGGCGCGCAAGTTATAGTTAGCTGAACTAACTATAACGGGGGAATTTCAATGGTTTTGTTTGAGTGAAATGTCCAGCTAACTATAACGTGTGAAACCCATGGTTTTTTCAGTGAATTTCAAAGGTTTTTTAAATGCTAATTCCTAACTTTAATATGGCTGAAACCTATGGTTTTTTCAGTGAATTTCAAAGGTTTTGTAAATGATAATTTTTAAATGTATTAATTGTTATTTTTTTATACTAATTTACTATATTGTTTTAAAGTATTTATTTTTAGATTTTTTTTTAATTACATTACATATTTTTAATATAAATTGAAAAAAATATGTTTTAAAAAATATTGAAATTGTAATATATTTTTTTTATTTAATTTTTTTAAATGTATATGGTGGCCGTCTGCATAGCCTATGTCCTTCTGCTGCAACTGCCCTTTCCAACGCTGTATTGGGTGTTGTGATTGGTGCTGTGGTTACTGAGATTACCCGCCTCAAAGGTTTGGGCTCTCTCTTTATAATATTGGTATGGATATATATATATATAGTTAGGAGTTTTTCCTATGGGATTTTTCAAAATTCTATGTTCAATAACTTTGGCGTTGATGGACGGAATTGGCTGAAATTTTCCTGGAAATGGCACATTTACTCTCCGGTCCTTCCCTGAAAGTTTGGGGGGGATTCGTCAAGCGGGGACCGAGAAAAAAGGGGGGTCCCAAAACGTGTTTTCCCCATGTTAATTTCCATAGGGCGGTTGGCCTCACTTTTAGCCCGAACGGCTGAATGGATTTTCACCAAACTTGGCAAAATTGTAGGGACTGGTAGCCCGATGTGCCTTTGCTATGTCTCAAGATATGTGCTACAGTGGTTTTTACGAAAATTAACTTTGAGAAAATATATATTGGGCTACATTGGGCTATATATATGTTAGAGCCCAAATGTAGCCCAATGTAGCCCAAAGATGGCCACCAGTGACAAAAAAAAACAAATGTAGCCCAAATATCAGCCAGATGTAGCCCAACT
The DNA here is from genome assembly GCF_964261635.1 of Lissotriton helveticus. Lineage (NCBI taxonomy): Eukaryota > Metazoa > Chordata > Amphibia > Caudata > Salamandridae > Lissotriton > Lissotriton helveticus. The sequence continues at coordinate 1,241,240,788 of NC_136057.1, forward strand.
ATAGCCCAATGACAGAATGTTCCAGAATGTTCTAAAGAACAACTAGAGCGCTAACAGTCTTACTTATGACAAAAGTATGGCACACCTGAAGTCATCTTGATTGGAATAAAGTGTTAACACTTAAAACATTTAATTTGCAAAGGAACAAAATGAGGGGGTTAATTTTGCCATAGAAATTATGATTAGTGCTGAAGAAAGAAAAATTAGGGCACATTTTGAGTGACTTCTCAAATCCTCTTATATTTCATTAAAAAAATTCTGATATGCAGTCTCCCAAGATGGCCACCAGAGACAAAAGAGCCCAAATGTAGCCCAATGTAGCCCAATGTAGCCCAAAGATGGCCACCAGAGACAAAAAAAAACAAATGTAGCCCAAATATCAGCCAGATGTAGCCCAACTATAGCCCAATGACAGAATGTCCCAGAGTGTTCTAAAGAACAACTAGAGCGCTAACAGTCTTACTTATGACAAAAGTATGGCACACCTGAAGTCATCTTGATTGGAATAAAGTGTTAACACTTAATACATTTATTTTGAAAAGGAACAAAATGAGGGGTTTCATTTTGCCATAGAAATTTTATATATATATATATATATATATATATATATATATATATATATATATATATATATATATATTCACAGAAAAAACCATAGGTTTGAGACCATATATAGTTAGGTATTTGCATTTACAAAACCTTGAAAATTCAATGAAAAAACCATAGGTTTGAGACCATATACAGTTAGGTGAATATTTTAATCATACAAAACCAATGAAATTCCAATATATAGTTAGTTGCACTAACTATATATTTCGCGCACCCGCAATCCACTGCTGATGATGTCACATGTTACATCATTCATGACATGGTCAGTGACATCACTGATGACATCTCAAATGACATCACTGATGACATCACTGATGACATCATCCAGTGACTGTGTGTTTCTGTAAAGTTTAAATATGTTTTACATATTGAAGAATGAGTGGATGTATAAGTGTCTGGATGAAGGATTTAGTTGGTGCGTGACTGACTGTATGAGTGAGTGAATAAATGTGTCGTACTAAATGCATGGGTTAGTGACTAAACTGTCTGAATGTGTGCATCAGTATGTCTGTTGTGGTGTAAACTGCTGCATGTGTTGATCATTAGCTATACGAGAGGCTATATGTGTTAATGATTGGTTGCCCAAGTATTTGTATGGGAGATTGAGTGTGTGTGGGGGTGACTGGGAGGTGTGTGACTCTGTGCATAGATGTGTGAGCAGTTGATTCACTAGGTGTATGAGTTCAAGAGTGCATGTGGAAACAGCTACATGGGCGGTTAACTGTGTGCATGAGTGTATTGATGAGTGAATGGATATCTCAATGCTACATGTCATAGTAAGTACATATGTAAAACACAGTACATGTGAGAGTTGGCATATATAAATAACTGTGCATGAGAGCCAGTGAATGTGTGAGTGGCTGTATGGATCATTGTGAACTTGTATCAGGGATTGTATAAGAGAGTAAATATGTGTTAGTATATGTTTGAATAAGTAAGGTGTGTATAACTGTATAGTTGAGGAAATGGAGGTGAGATTGATTCTTTGCATGACTGACTAGGTGTGTGAGTAACTCCATGGATGAGTGACAGTGTGTGAGTGTCTGTATACACTGAGTGTATCTAAGGTTATATTAGAGTCTGAAGAGGTTCATCGTATTAGCACATGAATGATGTCATCAGTGATGTGATCAATGATGTCAAATGAGATGTGATCAGTGATGTCATTTGAGATGTCATCGATGTCATCAGTGATGTCATTTGAGATGTCATCAGTGATGTCATCAGTGATGTAATTTGAGATGTCATCAGTGATGTCATCAGTGATGTCACTGACCATGTCATGAATGATGTAATATGTGACATCAGCAGCAGTGGATTGCGGGTGCGCGAAATATATAGTTAGTGCAACTAACTATATATGGGAATTTCATTGGTTTTGTATGATTAAAATATTCACCTAACTATATATGGTCTCAAACCTATGGTTTTTTCATTGAATATATATATGCGTCGCCAATAAACGACTTCTACACGGACCCTGGCGTGCGAGTCTTTTGTGTTTCCTAAACTACGTGTGGGGGACCCTTTCTGATATATATATATATATATACTGCCCACGAAAACACCAGCGTAGAGCACTCGCCGACGGGTGCTTTCAAATGAGGGGGTGTACCCGCACAATCTAATACTCTCCATTCTCCTCCATTTCAACAAGTTTCCATGAAAGAAGGAAAGCACTCCCGGGGAATATTTCTGTTGTTTATTCACAGAAGATGAGCACAACTACAAAACAGACGCGTTTCGGTATCCAACCTTCGTCAATGTTTACCGAAGTGCCTGACCACCATGTTATTTAAACATACATTTCCTGTGTCGACACAGTGAAGGGACTGGCTGGCGCTTCACTAATAGCGCGCCATTTTGGACTTCCTCAAGCCAATCAAGCCCACCAATGGGCACTACTTAGATTGTGACCGAAATTGGTTTGATTATTCATACTAAGTAGTGCCCATTGGTGGGCTTGATTAGCATATTGGAGAAGGTTTTATGTATATACTTGTCTCTAACATTGCAATGTGGCTTGCTTACTGAGGAAGTCCAAAATGGCGCGCTATTAGTGAAGCGCCAGCCAGTCCCTTCACTGTGTCGACACAGGAAATGTATGTTTAAATAACATGGTGGTCAGGCACTTCGGTAAACATTGACGAAGGTTGGATACCGAAACGCGTCTGTTTTGTAGTTGTGCTCATCTTCTGTGAATAAACAACAGAAATATTCCCCGGGAGTGCTTTCCTTCTTTCATGGAAACTTGTTGAAATGGAGGAGAATGGAATAAATATATATATATATATATATATATATATATACACATACACATACACATACACTCTTCAATGAGGCGCCAAGGTGCTCGCACCAGTCTTCCATAACGAGTTGTATGAGGGAGAGGAGGGCCGCCCTAATCTGGCATCTCAGGTGAAGAACCAGATGCTTGACTTGGGCACTCAATTGGAACATTTGTGAGGCCTGTAGGCTGACAAACATCAAGGCAGATGCTTAAAGTGCGACGAGTCTCTCGATCTGGTCTATCCAAGCCGATGAGCAGTCAAAATTTGTCCTTTACTGGCCACAACTTTCAGTGGTTCAGTGTCAAACGGAGAATCAATTTTACAGATCCCTTTTTGCTTGAAAATGACCCAGTCTCCTTTTCAAAGACCATGTCCCAAGCACATCAGTGCTTATCGACATAAGCCTGCATCTTGCTCTTTTTAGAAGTGTCAGTGAAAAGAACCTCGTCCAGGTCGATTGACTGGCAAGTGGTCCACTGTGAAAGCTTTGTTCCAAGGGCTCTCCCGCACAACAAGGTGGCAGGAATTCCTCTGCTTGTAGAATGGCTCGGATGATTGGACACAACGCTGAGTTGAGATCAATCCCTTCTAGCGCAGTGCGCTGAATCACTCTCTTTAAGGCACTCATAAATGGTTCGACCAAGCCATTTCCTGGGGCTACAAAGGTGTGCTTTTCTGATGATTAATGTTATAACGACCAAGAAAGTCCTTAAACTTTCTATTTAAGGGTGGGCCATTTTCAGATTTAAGAACACAAGGAACACCCCATGATGCAAAAATATCATCCAGCCTCTCAGTAGCTGTTTCATGGGTGGCTAACGATAAATCTTCCACTAGGATAAAACATGAGTACTCATCTAACTACCATGAGATGATGTACCCATTACTGAAGGGCCCAAAGAAGTCAATCGCAAGTGTCGCCATTGCCTGTTTAGGAAGGTCAGACATATTTAGTGAATACTGGGTCATCTTGGGCCAAAGGCAGTTATAGAGATGACATTCTTTCAGTTCCCTTTCAACTCGTTCTTCAAGGCGCGGAAACCACAGTCTATCCCGGAGGGCTCTCTTGGTGGCAGCAAAACCACGGTGTACTTAGTTCAATAAATTGTTGCCTCAGCCTCTCAGGTATAACAAATCACAATCCTCTCAGTACGATACCATCTTGCGTGATGGAAACTTTTGATATTCAACATCATCTGTGAGAGGTCGACTATGCTTTCTCAATGACTGCATTACAGTAATGTCTTTGAGCGTGAGCATGTTTCAATCAGCACTAGTGGCAGCACGGATTTGTTCAATAGATGAAACTGTAGGTGTGCTAGTCTTCACTATGAAGTTAATGTACGCTTCTGCTGCCTTAGACGTTGAGCTGTGACATTGAAATGGCACTTGTGAAAAGTAGTATGCAGGGTTTGATCATCCTTGGTTTATGCACAATATTGTAGTCATACTCCACCAGTCGCAACTTCCACCTCTCAATGCTAGGAGGCATCTTGTCCTTCCGATTCGAAAAAACAGTGAGCAAACCCTGGTGGTTCGTGAGAAAGGTAAAATACTTTCTAAACAGAAACACGGGGAAGTGTTCACAAGCCCATACTACTGCTAAGCTTTCCTTTTCGGGTTGAGAGTAACCATGTTCATTCTGAGATAGACTCCTACTAGCATAGGCCACAATGTATCTCTGTGCATCCAGCTGTCCCTTGTGTTGGGCAAGGATTGCGCCCAATCCCACCGGACTGGCAACTACTACAATCTCAGTATGTAGTTTAATATCAAAATAAGCCATTTCAGTCACATTTTTAATGGCGTGCATCATTTTCTTGAAGCTTTGGTCACACTCAGAAAACCACTTAAATGGAACATCCCTTGCTAAGTCTCTCAACAGGGCACTCATGGAGGAAAAATCCTGAATGTATCTGGAACAGTAACTGGCCATGCCTAAAAAGGATCACAGCCTGGACACAACTTCTGGGGGACAAGTGGAGAACAATGCTCATACTTTTTCAGGGTCAGGAGTCATTACTTTCTTAGAAATGATGTGTTCAAAGAATTTTAGTCTGTTTTTATAGAACTCACTCTTCTAAATTCAGAGTAAGATCTGCATCAGCCAGCAGATTGCAGACGTGTGTGAGTGCATTGTCATGTGCCTTTTGTGTAGCCCCAAATACCAGGATATCGTCACTGTAGCATGTGTGACAGGTCGAATTACTCGACAAATGACAGCCTGAAAGATTTCTGCAGTTGACAACACACCAAAACTGAGTCTTTTATATCTGAACGAATCAGTATGAGTAGAAAAACTAGTAAAGTACCTACTGTTTTCTTCTAGCTCGAGTTGGTGGCAGTCTTTGTTCAAATCAAGACGAGAAAAGACTTTGACACCATTCAGTTGTGTGCTCATGTCTGCGATATGTGAATCTGGGTGTCCTTCTCTCTCGATTGCTTTGTTAGCCTGGCACATATGGACACAGATGCACACTGAACCTCCACTGTCCTTTATTGGCACTGCTACAATGGGTGAGACCCATGGCGCAGAACCAGTCGAGCGTTCGATTATGTCATGCTTGAACAGTACTTTCAGTTCCTTCTCAATAGCTTCCTACTAGTGTAAAGCAGTTCGATGGTATCGCTGGCCAACAGGCTGCATGTCTTCATCGATGTGAAGCTGCACCTTCATTATTCTAAGTTTCCCAAGTCCACGAAACAGTGATTGTCTCACTATCTCAGAATGTGCACTTACGTTGTAGTTAATAGAGATCAGTCCCATTTCAGCAGCAGTGCTGAAACTGAGGAAGCATGCACTCAACAGAGTACTTTGTAGGACATGAATTGGCACTTGTACTGTTGTTTTCTTATGTTGCACGGTCGCGACTAATGATCGTTGACTCTATAGTGGAGCAGAAGCTTCCCATGTGAACACCTTTGTTTTCAACGGTGGAAGACGTCATGTCGGGAACAGTTCATTGTATTTTTCAGCTGACATGATGTTTAGCAAAGTATCACTGTCTATAATAAATGTTGTAGGGCACCCATTTACTTTGAGCATGATCTCAGGGCAATATCCAAATACACTTGTTTGCTTCACATGGGAAATCCTTTTGGATTTGTGTTCTTCTCTGCATGCGGCTAATCCTGTATGTGAACGCTGTTCAGTGACTGACATAATCATCACACAGCCATCTTCATCGCTATCACTGACTATTGATGTTGGGTAGTCTTTGGACGAAGACAATAATCTACTTAATTTTGTTTCCATTTGCCTGAGTTGATGTTGCCGGTTGGCCTTGTGGGAGTGGCTAGAATATTTCTGGAAACTTTCTGGCGTCCATTTTTAAAAAGAATCTCAGCTTCTTTCACTTGGCAGACTGTTACAAAATGGTTTTCTTTTGCGCACCCTTTGCACTTGTGTTCGGTGGCTGGGCATTTATCCCAAGTGGAAAGAAGATTCCACAGCCGAAACACAGCTTCTTCTTCTGAAACATCACCCTTTAGGCTTCTCCCTTTGGTTTCAGACTACTGTTCATGCTCAATGCTGTTTCACTCTGGGTCATTCCTACCTCCATGTCAGCAGCTTGTCTATTTGCACATCCTCCGCTCTCGCAGCCATGAGCACTTTCTCCAGACTGAGAAGACAGGCAGCAATCAATTACTCTAATACGCATGGCTTTAAACCATTGAATTCACTACGCTTGTAATGCTTAATGAGTGTATCAAGTCTTTCTACAAACTCATCCATCATTTAACCAGGTTGCTGTCTCTCTTGGTTGAAAACGTACCTTTCATAATCGAAATTTGGCATTGGATTAAATCTGGCTTCTAATGGCTTCTTGACTTGACAGTATGATACGTCACCATCTTGTGATGCTTTCTTAATCACTTATTTTATTCCATCACCTGCTAGGTTCTTTAAGTATTTGAGGATCTTTTTGTCATCTGCTTTTTCTGAACGTTTCAATCCAGGCAGTCTGTCTGGTGTCAATATTCCGCTTTTTGGCTGTGTTGAATGGAGACAGTGGTTTAAAAAAACACAGCAGTGTTTGGCACTCTCCAAAGCCGTCATTTGAAAAGCTTTAATTTCTTGAGGACCTTTTGAGTTGTACTGAGCGCCACTAGCAGCCTCTGTGGTAATTTCTGCAGGGACCAACGGCTTCATGAGAACATCCCCTGTGGAGGCACTCTATTTATTGTGGATGCTACTCGCTACATTAAAGATGCCGGTCCCTGGCCAAGGCCCAATTCAGGATTGGGTGAAGCTTTGTTTGTTTGTTCTTTTAAGTGCAATTGTATTCTGTGTACCTGGTTGTCTTCGCCTTTAGCACTTCTGCTTCGTATGAATGATGGCTCTGTGTTACTCTATGGTGCAGTATCTCTACTTTCGGCCTTGCTATTGAGTTTCTGGCAGGCCTTCCACTCTGCTCCTTTGCATGGTCTTCATCTCCTTCAAGGACCTCGTAAGTGTCACCTTAAGGCTGCTTCTTGAGGCACACATGGCACTTACAAGCAGTTTGCTGGACCACAGCATACTCTCAGGCAGAATAGTTTGGTAATTTAAGGGCAGGTATCTCCTATTTTTTCACCAGTTGTAGCGTACTCCTTAGCCAGGGAGAATGCAAAGGATCACGTCACACATTGAGCTTTGGTTTGCACACCTTTATTCAACTGTATACAACTGTTAATTGAACATAGTGCATCATGAATTTTATTGTCCTCACCCAGACACACCCAGATTCCTCCCAATCGATTACGTAATGCTTGTAAGGAGTCCGCGGAGGACCACTAGAGCCCTCATGCACCTAAGCACACAACACAACCGGGCCAATTCACAAACCATGTTAAGAGTATGTAAATGAGTACTACAGAATTCTCTTAAAAGGCTTAATGTCAAACAGGTTCCTCTGGTTGTTATTCATTTTGATTAACATTTTGACACTGTAGTCTTCTTGTTGGTAAACACGGACTACAAATGGACTTGTGTTATTGCTTAGTGAGTGATGGGGATTAATGATTACGTGTAAAGTAGGAGACTGGGAAAAGAGTTGAAACTGGAGTATAAATATGAAAGTAGGTGTGGAGCAGTGTCTGAGTCAAAGTAGAGAAGCTCTATGTATAGGAACCTGAGTTAGACGTTTCTTCATACATACACAATACCGCTGCAGTACACTCACTACAGAATTCTGTCTTCCGAAAAAGTTTGGATTGGAAGAAATGGAATAATCATTATACATTCACGAGGCACGATTTTCAACAATTAAGCTTTTTATGTTTCCAGAAGTTTTGCTTCCAATGATAAACCTCTAATTTCGAGAGAAATGTTGGAAGAGGGGAGGCACCGAGTCCTAGAGGGCCCTTTGCAAATCATCAGAACTCCACTGATCAACATAGAAGAAACAACATTGGCTTTGGAAACAAAATGTAACTTGTTTTTAAAGCTTGAAAACATGCAGAATACAGGTTAGTAAACTACTGGCTACTGATGTAAACCAATTTCCACATATATGTTTTGTACATGCAGCAAACGAATATAGGGGTGCTCCCTTACGCTAGGCCTTGTGAGCTACTGAGGGAAGGTGTGAACCTTGAGTGAGCAAGTATAGCAATCGATCGACTCATTTTTGAGGACTCCTCTTTCTTTGTCTAAGAGTTGTGGCACAGCCAAGACACTTTTTATACATGGCCTTGGTGCTTCAAGTGATTATTGGCCATTACCTTAATCTATGCAAGGGTGGGCCAGCTGGTTGCAATGAAGGCCTTTCGGTCGACCCACTGCTGGTTTAAATATTTACACTGCTGTCTTAGGGCTAGTTCCTTCCTCACGTCAGGTGTTCATGTGCCTTTTTATTAGTACTACTAAAGGCAAACGTGCTTCTGAAGTTCCTGATTTATTGACCTGAATATGTCAGCTTCCTCCTGATTACAGATTTATGGAACTGTGCTACATGAAACTTTCTGTAGTCCTCCACAGATGTTCCTGTCTCTTGTTGTTTTGAAAGGATTGTGAGTGGTGTTCCTTCATCTCAATCCTGGGTTGTAGCCAACCTGGCCACTTGTATAGCTCTGGTCAAGAACTTTCTTAAGCCTGGCATACTGTTCAGTCCCTGGTCTGTAGTTTCTGGGTAATGAATTTAGCCATCCACCGCTAAAGAGAGCATAACATACTTATTTAAGGCAGGCTTTACCCATGGAATTGTGCCAAAGTCATATCCTAAACGTGCTTGGCCAATATGTTCTCAAACCTAAGCGGCTCCTTTACACCACTTACCTTTTTCAGCTTTTTGCTTGTCTACTTGAGATGATCAAGTTCATGTTTGCCCTTTTGGTTCTGTCCACATTGCAGTTCATTGAATATAGGTACATGTCAAGGTACATTAGCTAACATATATATTAAAAACTTTCAGCAAGACAAAATAGTTGTACATCCAAAAGTACATGAAGAAATGGCAAAATTAAGGACAGATATGCAATTGCAAATATCAGTCTCCAAATTATGTAACTATAGACAACTGTGTAATATTATTGTATGTAATATACGTTCACTGCAAAAAAATTACACAGCACTAAAATCAGACACAAATATAATGAATGCAGATATTCTATGCTTGACTGAAATAAATACTACTAGAACAGCAGATAGCAATACTTTCTTAATAGAAAAGTACCATCTATTAATATTTGATAAATTCCACCATCAGATAACTAAGCATGGAATAGCAATTTACTACAGGAAGAATATTTTCTTAATGACAATATATGAAACACAACACAAAATTGACATTCTACATTTTACTCTACAGCTTAATAATTGCGACTACTTATTTGTTATACTATACAAGCCACCACATGTACATATACAAACACTATTACAAGTTTTAAGTACCATATTAAACTTTTTCCCTAATTATAACTACATAATAATGGGTGACTTCAACATAGATTTAACACAAGAATCACAAAACGCAGCACTACTATTACAATATATGCTAAACGAATTTAAATGTGACCAAAAAATAAAAGAATATACAACAGACTACAATTCAACATTAGATCATATCTATACTAATGTACACTTAACGTACTATGGTATATTAGAGTCATATTATAGTGATCACAAAGCCTTATGGGTAGCAATTTAATAAGCATAATGTATAATTTAAGATGTTGTTTTTTGCAGAAATTACAAATGTTTTCACAAGTTATCTCCAGAATGTATGCTCACAATTTTCTCTCATTTCAGATGATTTCTATACAAGAAATTAAGCAGGCAAAACAAGACGAGAACAAACCATATCAGAAAGCAATAAGAGCAAATATAATTACAGAAATGCTAAAAAAGAAAGCTAAATATTATACCATCTTGCTCTAGCAGATGAAAGTGGTTCTATTAAAGGCACTTGCTATAATGACGAATTTTACAAGCAAACAAAAGAAGGAAACTAAATTATTATCAGGAATTTCCTCACAAAGAACAATGTAGTACTATTAACTAAACAAACAAAGATATCAAGGATGCCATCTTTAACACTTCCAAGTGCAATTATACAAGAAGCAAAAAACATACTAGAACCACCAGCTCCACCAGCTCCACCAGTTTCACCTATAAAAACTGTAAGAGAAGCAAAATTACGGTCATTAATGACCATAACAGGGACAATATCTGAGGTATGTTATTTAAGAAAAAAATATAATTTTAAACATTTCGTATAAAATAGAGTAATTAAAAGTTATTGTAAAATTTCTATACACTCTTCAACACACTCTCTTCACCACACTGTTTCCACCCCACTCTCTCCACCCCACTCTCTCCACCCCACTCTCTCCACCCCACTCCCTCCACCCCACTCTCTCCACCACACTCTCTCCACCACACTCTCTTTTCGCCACACTCTCTTTTCGCCACGCTCTCTTCGCCACGCTCTCTTCGCCACGCTCTCTTCGCCACGCTCTCTTCGCCACGCTCTCTTCGCCACGCTCTCTTCGCCACGCTCTCTTCGCCACGCTCTCTTCGCCACGCTCTCTTTGCCACGCTCTCTTCGCCACACTCTCTTCGCCACACTCTCTTTGCCACACTCTCTTTGCCACACTCTCTTTGCCACACTCTCTTTGCCACACTCTCTTTGCCACACTCTCTTTGCCACACTGTTTCCGCCCCACTCTCTCCACCCCACTCTCTCCACCCCACACGCTCTTCACCACACGCTTTTCACCACACGCTCTCCACCCCACTCTCTCCACCCCACTCTCTCCACCCCACTCTCTCCACCCCACTCTCTCCACCACACTCTCTCCACCACACTCTCTCCACCACACTCTCTCCACCACACTCTCTCCACCCCACTCTCTCCACCACACTCTCTCCACCACTCTCTCCACCACTCTCTCCACCACTCTCTCCACCACACTCTCTCCACCACACTCTCTCCACCACACTCTCTCCACCACACTCTCTCCACCACACTCTCTCCACCACACTCTCTCCACCACACTCTCTCCACCACACTCTCTCCACCACACTCTCTCCACCACACTCTCTCCACCACACTCTCTCCACCACACTCTCTCCACCACACTCTCTCCACCACACTCTCTCCACCACACTCTCTTTTCACCACACACTCTTCACCACAGTCTCTTCACCACAGTCTAATGTAGTACTATTAACTAAACAAACAAAGATATCAAGGATGCCATCTTTAACACTTCCAAGTGCAATTATACAAGAAGCAAAAAACATACTAGAACCACCAGCTCCACCAGTTTCACCTATAAAAACTGTAAGAGAAGCAAAATTATGGTCATTAATGACCATAACAGGGACAATATCTGAGGTATGTTAGTTAAGAAAAAAATATAATTTTAAACATTTCGTATAAAATAGAGTAATTAAAAGTTATTGTAAAATTTCTATACACTCTTCAACACACTCTCTTCACCACACTGTTTCCACCCCACTCTCTCCACCCCACTCTCTCCACCCCACTCTCTCCACCCCACTCTCTTTTCGCCACACTCTCTTTTCGCCACACTCTCTTCGCCACGCTCTCTTCGCCACGCTCTCTTCGCCACGCTCTCTTCGCCACGCTCTCTTCGCCACGCTCTCTTCGCCACGCTCTCTTCGCCACGCTCTCTTCGCCACACTCTCTTCGCCACACTGTTTCCACCCCACTCTCTCCACCCCACTCTCTCCACCCCACTCTCTCCACCCCACTCTCTCCACGCCACACTCTCTTCGCCACACTCTCTTCGCCACACTCTCTTCGCCACACTCTCTTCGCCACACTCTCTCCACCACACTCTCTCCACCACACTCTCTCCACCACACTCTCTCCACCACACTCTCTCCACCACACACTCTCTCCACCACACTCTCTCCACCACACACTCCTCGCCACACTCTTCGCCACACTCTCTTCGCCACACTCTCTTCGCCACACTCTCTTCGCCACACTCTCTTCGCCACACTCTCTTCGCCACACTCTCTTCGCCACACTCTCTTCGCCACACTCTCTTCGCCACACTCTCTTCGCCACACTCTCTTCGCCACACTGTTTCCACCCCACTCTCTCCACCCCACTCTCTCCACCCCACTCTCTCCACCCCACTCTCTCCACCCCACTCTCTCCACGCCACACTCTCTTCGCCACACTCTCTTCGCCACACTCTCTTCGCCACACTCTCTTCGCCACACTCTCTTCGCCACACTCTCTTCGCCACACTCTCTTCGCCACACTCTCTTCGCCACACTCTCTTCGCCACACTCTCTTCGCCACACTCTCTCCACCACACTCTCTTAACAACACTATACTAACATCTCTATACACTATATAATACATTATGCTTTACTACTTACTCTATACTACAAAAACACCTCCTATTACTCTCTTTACTACTTACTATATATACTACAAAATATCTATTCTTCACTCTCCTCTATCTTTAATACTTCATTTTATCTACATCACAATTCTAAGTTGTCAGTAGCTAATGATGAAAAAGTAATAATGCATGCAAAACAAACTATGTATACTATCATAGTGATGAAAAAGTAAGCATGCAGGTGTGAACAAATATGCATACTACATGGTGTTACTTACCTGAAGTAATTGACAACAATTCTCAGCACTTTCACAACTTGCTATTTATCTTAATTCACACTACTGCACTGTCTACACCTTTACTATACACACTCTAGTACACACTATCACATACTCTCTATATCACACTCTATCACACACTCTCTACAACACAGTCGCTACCACACACTTTCCACATCACACTCTCTACTAAACACTCTTTACAACACACACTATACCACACATTGTAACACTCTATATCACACTCTCTACAATACGTACTCTAACGCACACTCTCTGACGCGCACTCTCTGACGCGCACTCTCTGACGCGCACTCTCTGACGCGCACTCTCTGACGCGCACTCTCTGACGCGCACACTCTGACGCACTCTCTGACGCGCACTCTCTGACGCGCACTCTGACGCACACTCTCTGACGCACACTCTCTGACGCACACTCTCTACCACACACTCTCACAAACACTCTATACGACATACTCTGTACCACACACTCTCACAAACACTCTATACGACATACTCTGTAACACACACTCTCACAAACACTCTATACGACATACTCTGTAACACACACTCTCACAAACACTCTATACGACATACTCTGTAACACACACTCTCACAAACACTCTATACGACATACTCTGTAACACACACTGTCTAAAAAAATTGTCTCACAGACACACACACACACACACACTCTCCAACACTCTCTATAACACTATTAAAAACACTATATCACTCACAATCTAAAACACTCTCTACAAAACACTCTCAAACACACTCTATACATCAAACTCTTTACTACACACTCCATACCACACTCTATTTACCACACACTCTACGAAACACTCTCTACAATACACTTACTAATACAGCATAACTATACTCTACTAACATTATCTTTTACAATTACCACAACAAAATACAACCTATACTGTCACTATATACACAAAATAAAGAAAAATAATGCAAATATGTTTTTTATATTTTACAGGAAGAAGAAACAAAAAACATTTTTGTTTCGGGAAAAGAAACAAAACTAAATTCAATAACAGTTATTGATACAACAGACTCCGTTAAAATAACATTATGGAGGGACTCAACAGATTTCCCGATAAAACTTGGATTATATGTGAAAATGACACACTTGACTGTGCACGAATTTAATAATGAGAAAATGATAAATACTACTCGGAATACACAATTGGAAGTAAGTACTAAAATACTATACAATATTTCCAAATTCAAAAATGTTATCCTCTAATAAATTCCTTATAATATATCCAATAGCACATTTGTCTTCCATCTAGTTCCCCTCCGACATAACTACATCTCTCACTCACTATCTTTATAAACAGTTTACAATACTATAACTATAACACGCTAAATACGTTACTATATATACTTTACACTGCTCACATAAGCATACTCCCCTATACATACATCCCTCTAGATATCTTACTGTAAAAACATTTTTATTAATTACAAAACTTCTATCTTTAACTTTCTTACACTCAACATATATATATATAGGCATAAGACAACGTATTACCAGCTTTGTCATGCCTTCAGGCACATGTAAGCTCCTTCCACATGCTCCCTCTTTCCTTTGTAGTCCTTATTTATCAGAATACAAAAAATAATTCCACTTACACCAGTATTAAGTGTTGTCTATCCTATTCCCCCCATCATTCCCACCCTTAATAAAATATGCATTCCTGTCTTACACCGCAATCTCCTCACTGTGAAAGACACTATCTGTAAGCCACCACCTTATGTCTCTCTGTACTTAGCCAAGTGTCTGTAATGTCAATGTAATAAGTGCTGTGTAATACCAAAAGATGTGGACTATCTCAGCAAATGTTATCTTCGAGGCTGCTACGTCAAACACTAAGAATTAGTCAAGTCTTTCAGATTTGTGAAGTGCTCATGAAACAAAAATAGTAATCTAGGGCTAGTAAGTAATGCCAAAGCCATTGTTTCACTCTCACTTTTTAAAGCCATCATTTACCATCTCCAATATAAAGCTTGTGTGACCCTTCCTTCTGACTAGTTTTCCTTGGCTGCATTCATTTCTGTTTTAGTCTACCCCAACAACAGCATACCCCTGGAATACCTATCAAACTATCTCTCAAAATGTCATGCATAGCCACAAAATTGATCTATATTTTTTATCCAGCTGTTAGCACGATTATCTTCTTCAAATAAAATACATTTCAAGCCTTCACAGTCAAAATGTTTCCTTTAACTTTTCAGTTATAGTAAGCGCTCTGCCTGTTGATTTTAAATATTCTCTCGGTTGAAACTGGATTATCATGTACATTGTACCTAGCATTTTCATTTGCCATGACACCTATTCTCAAAGCAAGTAAACTACAGCTTACTCTTTTATAAGCGTACCCTGCCTCTTAACATCTGTAGTACTACAATGACTAAAGGAAATGTAAGTACACAGTAAATTAAACTACAGAATGGGGACAACATATTTGCCCCTCTCCAAGTGCGTTTGGAGAGGGGCAAAGATGTTGTCCCCATTCTGTAGTTTAATGTTCAATTCAGTGGTAATTGGCCTTACCACTACACCACTCAGCATGCATTAAGTATTACATTGGATTACAACGTGAAGAAATTGGAATAGTAAAGGTGTGCATCCCCATCCCCATGATTGTTGAAGTACACAGTAAATGCCTCAATTAACAATTATTTTTTCCTTCGCAGATAATAGAACCACCTAAAGAAAACATAACAATAACAATCTATGGACTGGAAAATACCACACAAGAGAAAATTACGATAACAGTACAAATTAAAGACCTGAACATTTTAAATCTATGGACATACAAAATACAATTCTCATGGACTACCTAGATATACCAGCAGACATAGAATACTTTGGAGATGCTCTCATGGATAACTTATCGAAAACAGTAAATGTCATATTTCAAAATGGAAGCGTTATAGAAATAATTGAAGGCTCTTAAAATAAACATCAAGAATAAAAAATAAAAATGCAAACTCCCAAAAATTGTACAATACTTTATGTTATACTTAGTTAATAAAATACGTTAACATTTTTGATTACTCATTATTTGCAAGCAATAAAAACATTTGTTTGTACTTCAATGCATATGTATGCAGCACTCTACTAAAATAAATGCATATGTACATATATATGCATGACAAATACTGCAGAGATATACATATATAAATACATATTAACAAATATGTATCACTACTTTATAAAAAGTACAGCTTTATGAACTCTACTAACAACCATCACACACTCTACTACTAAGTATCGACTTCTTACTATTTGTACTCCCTCTACTACTTACACTACAACTATCTACTGTGTGTGTGTGTAGCTGTGTGTGTGTGTAGCTCTGTGTGTGGCTCTTTGTGTCTGTCTGGCTCTGTGTGTGTCGCTCTGTATGTTTGTGTCGCTCTGTATGTGTGTGGCTCTGTATGTGTGTATAGCTCTGTGTATGTGTGAATATAAGTGTGGCTCTGTGTAGCTCTATATATGTGTTGCTCTGTGTGTGTATGTGAGCGGCTCTGTGTGTATGCCTCTGTGGGTGTGTATGGCTCTGTGTGTGTGTGTGACTCTATGTAGATAGCTTTAAGTAGGTGGCTCTATGTGTGTGTAGCTCGGTCTGTGTGTGTGTGTGTGTAGCTCTGTCTGGGTGTGTGGCTCTGTGTGTGTGTCTGTGTACCTCTGTAGGTATGTAACTGTAAATAGCTTTTTTTGTAGGTGACTCTATGTGTAAGTGCCAATGTCTGTGTGAGGGTGGCTCTGTGTAAGTGGCTCTGTGTGTGTAGGTGACTATGTGAACAACTCTGTATAGGTGGCTCTGTATGTGTGTGTGGCTCGGTATGTGTACACTCAATAGGTCATGCATATGCAAAAGATTAAGCTATTAGCATTGTAAATTACAATGCCATTGATTTAACGATTAAGCTATGGCCAATTAAAAAGACGATGCTATTTATTTATGCTTTTAAATAAAACATAAAAAATAATTAACAATACCAATAGCTCTACCTTTAATAATGCCGAGACCATTGCATTGTAAATGCGTGTTGCTTGTGAGATGATCAAGTTCATGTTTGCCCTTTTGGTTCTGTCCACATTGCAGTTCATTGAATATAGGTACATCAAGGCCTAAAAACTATCCCTGTCGCTGGCTATCCTGTTACCAGCAAGCTCCACCTGATTTTTAATTTGGGTCATGCTCTGAACGTTTGGTGTCCAAATTCAAGCGTTATGGCGATCCTGTGATTTCAGCCAAATGGCCAAAAAAATGGTCATGTGGAAAGGAGAGAAGAAAGGGAGAATCGAATGCAAGCCTATGTCCTGCATTAATATGCAAAATCAAAACTGTCTCACATCCATTTTTGCATCTTCTCACCTGAAGTTGGTGGTTTCTTTGCAATAGCTTCCTAACACTCAAAGCTACCTTCTTCATATATTTCTGCACACAATTCAGTAACCAGTGCTGTTCAAGAGCACTCAGTTACCTGAATATTTTAATTGGGTGAAGGGTACCCCCGCCCCTCAGAGGCAAAGCGGAGACCCTGTGAATGCCAAAAAGTTTATTTCATCTTCCCCACCTTTTTGCAAATTTATTTGTACTTACCCCGTTGTTATTTCCCCCAATCCATAATATTATAAACAGATATTATTTGGTGCATAAAAACCCACTTGGTCAAAAGCATCAAATTAAACATTGAGCCGACTGCTTTATTAAGTACGTTTAGTTTTTTGAAGCGTCTACATTGATTTTAATAAGGGTAGCACTCTTGGGTTCTTATCAACAGTTTTTAAGATTTCCACCCTGTGATTGTGTTCTACCTGTTGCAGTTCCTCTGTCTGTCCATGTCTCCCAAAAGCAGCTATAATTCAATTTTTTCCTTCTAAATCGCATAGCTGCTAAGTCTTCCCATTGCTTATATGTGATATATCATTTGTTTTAATGTATTTATGAGTGACATTCTACTGCTAAAAGTGTGGCAGTTCCAGTAGCACTTCTTCACGAGTAAATCCAAGCAATAGGGCTCGAGACAGTATACGGCCACCTAACACTATTTAATAACCACCCTGGCCCGTGACCTTCAGGTGAGCATGCACCACGAGTCAAAGGTTCTTACTTTTCAGGTGTATAACTGGCACACGTGCCAAGAGCCACCGAGTGGCTGTCTGCCAAGCTAAGTTAGGGCATCTTTGGCCAGACTGAGGGCCACTAAGTGATGCTGATTATATGCTGAGACAGAGAGGCCAGACCTAATCTGTCAAAACTGGCCTCGGGCAGTGCTTCAATAGTAAATGCAGGTGCATTTCCGCCCGCTAGGGCTCACTTTTAACATGGAGGTATTCTATGAGCAAATTAGTGAAGCCCAGGTTATCCACCAGAGCAACTAATCAACTCTCCAAGCCCTGAGCCTGGCTCATTATTGCCAGGAGCTGCTTTAAAAAAAGATATATAAAT
Organism: Lissotriton helveticus; assembly: GCF_964261635.1. Lineage (NCBI taxonomy): Eukaryota > Metazoa > Chordata > Amphibia > Caudata > Salamandridae > Lissotriton > Lissotriton helveticus. The sequence continues at coordinate 1,241,259,259 of NC_136057.1, forward strand.
AACAATATACTATAGGGCTACCTCCAGCACTTCGCTATACTGATAGTAGGTAGAAAAGTATGGCTAAGCATTGCAGTGTGTTAATATGGACAACAGCATTAAAATGCGTTAGTCTGACCCCTTATGCTTGATACTTGGCAGGCTGAAATGGCAAGATCCCTGATATTTGAGGAGAGGATGATGTGTTTCTCAGCTATGCTGTAATTTTGGAACTATATGGGCATATGTGTAAAATGCATTTGTGTGCTTACCTGAAACTAAAAAGCATTGGCATGTGGGGAGCTTGCAAAAATTGAAAAACGACAAAGAGCAAACAAAATTCACACTTCTCTCTATGTAGGTGCTGAATTATGCGTTATAGAAAGTATCAAGTGCATATTTACAGTGTTCTTTGTTTGTGGACAGGTTCCTTTAAAATCAGAGGCGTGGCAAGTCAGTTTGCCCGTGCACAGGAGGGACCGTTTGTTACAATGTCTGCTGGAAACCATGGAATCTCCTTTGCTTATGCAGTAAACTGGTACGGTAAAAAAAGGGAGAGTGTTAATGCCAAATACAGCCCCAGCGTCGAAAGCCAGCGTAATTTCTGTAAGATTTTCTTACCTTATACACCAGGTTGTGTTACTCAGTGTCTAGCTGTTTCGAAAGAAAGTCTAAACCAATTAACGCAATTGTTGGTTATCTGTGAGTCAAACAGGCATCTGTTTGTTGACTTTTAAATCTAAAGATGGCCGGTGCCCATGGAAACATAGTTTCAAAATAGTCTCTTTTCTGTGGTTCAATCTCAATTCGCCTTTTAAATACATACATCCAAAATAACTAATAATACTTACTACATCTGGTCCTCTCCCCACTAACTGACACGATTCTTAAACATCCCATTTTCTGAAATTCAATTTGATTGGTGCCATGCCCAGTGCAAAGATTTTTTTCCTGGACTTTAATAGCATTTAATCATTCATCGCCCCTGACAATCGGGATACCCTTGCTGCTGCTCTTATCACGCAATTCATATATCATGCTGGTGGTACCCTATGCAGCCCCCTTGTTTCCCACAACCAGCACTATCATTTTAGGTTTTGAAGACTTTATTTATATAATTCTGTGGCCTTAATTACAAGTTGCACAGTACTGGGGCCAGGATAACATTATGTGCATATTTACAGTTACTGACCAGTAAATGCACCCCATTTGCATGTGGGATTGATTTTTCTTATCCTAAATGTGTAAGTATTTCACTGTTCCGTGGGAGTTTACCACAAACATTTGTCAGCTTCTGTGAGCAGGCGGTAAACGTATGCGAAGGACTGTTGGTGAGGGGGCGGTAAGGTGGGGAGTAGTAGAGGGAAGAGGAAGGTGTTTTTTTAAATGAGATAGAAGCATTGTATGCTCCCACATTACAAAACAAATTAAGCTGCAGAAGCGAAGAAAACAGAACACTTAAAGAGGAGAAGCAGGCCAACACAAAAAAGAGCGCTCTCAAAGCTCCTTAAACAACCTGATGAGTAAGGGCACATGTAGCAGTTGTGGAGTAGTGTGGCTCACTGGTTGTGGAGTAGTGTGGCTCACTGGTTAGAGGCAGCAGACCTGGGAGCAGAAGTCGGCCCCGGACCAGGGTTCAATTCCCGACGCGGCAGGGTCGTGGACTTGGGACAGCGGACTCGATAATTCTCGCTTCGGTGCTTACTCTAATCAGCGGTTCCACTCGGCAACTCTGGGCATTAGCTTGCCTAATCTCCACAACGGCCCCATCAATTCCGGGGATGCCTGGCTCCACCTTGGGGACTCCCAGCAGGGACCATCCCACAGGGAAAGCCAGGACGGGTTCCCCAGAGTTATACAGCGCCAGGAAACCTATGGATGGGCAGCAGTGCGCTTTACAAGCTCAAATACATTTACATTAGCAGGGGCAGTCCTCATGGGAGGATGCAAAAGTCCAAAAGGAAGGACTACTAAGCGTATTCACCTAACAAACGTTAGCATTTCCAAAGGACAGAAAGAGGAACCAATTAAAATGATGGGTCTTGCTCCAAGCCCATACTCTAGATACATTATGTCTTGAAGAGACAGCTCATGCGCGGCCTAGGCAAGACCTAAAACATGAAGAATGAGGCTGTGATTTTTGAAGCCAATTAATCGGGTCAAGTTTTTCCACTTCCAGTAAAACCAGTAATGGAAAAACCTAACAAATCATAATCTGCTCGAGCGAAATTAATATGTGTTAATTTCACTCCACCTAACATGTAATCAGGAACTTTCTTAGGGACTGCATCACGTCCCACTTTGAGGATGCTTGGTGGCAGGGAAAAATCACAAAGCCACCTTACACGTCTCACTGTTGGAGGCTACTCCCCCAGGCAACATGACTGCAGCAACAGAATCGAAGGTTGCCCAGCTCTGTGGATTCAAGCCTGCCTTAAATCATGAGAAGTAAAGAAGCAACGCCAAAGAGAAGGGGAATGGCTGCATCGGCAGGAGCTGCCCCATGTGCTGTAGATCCCCGGCCGTGGCAAAGAGAAAGAGTGGAGGACGAGGCAGCAAAAATACTGTTAATCTGCCGCAACAAACACCATTGTTTGTATCGAGGGCTCATGAGCCATTGGGGGCTGAGTACTAGGAGCCATTAGCCGAAATCTGGTGAGATCAAATATCCTACCAGATGGGGTGTGGCATGACTATGTTTTTATGGCAGTTTCCCTCAGGCCTCTTCACCTAGTTCCCATAAAGAGTCATCAACTCTCCTGCTACAGAGGAGAGTACTAAATTGCTGCTCTCCAAGAAGCTAGCGGGCATGGTCGAAGCTCCAGGTAAGTTAAGGATTGGAAAGGGGAGGTTGTAGCTGGGCTTGCTGCTGGGTAGAATGGACTGTGAATGGAAACTTTTGATATGCCAGTTTCTGAACCATTAAGCACAAGAATGTGCGGGAGGGGCAGCAACATCAGTGGGACATTAAGGTATTGACAGTTTTCTTTCTAACATCATTAAATGTCGTCAAATAAGAGACTAAATAAGGAGAGAGAATCAGTAAACCACAAATTTGATAAATAGATGGGCTCACCAGTCTGTTTGCTGACTATAAAGTACAAATGCCAAAAGTCAAGCAAAACCTGCCTCTTTTAAGGAAAGGCCCTGGCCACTCACAGAAAAGTAGGACTGAGAGACATCTCTGCTTTAGGAAAACCTCTGTGAGCATGTCTAAGAAAGCGAAGGCACTCTTCTTTGGGAGGCTGGAGGAGGATAACTTTGATATGGCTGAAATGTTATCTGCACTGGAGAGCTGGGATTCCCAGGCTCTTTTCACCCCCTCACCTCCTGGAGTGCAATATACTTACTTTATCAGCTCAAAAGAGCCCTCAGAGTGAAGATACCACCGAAATGGGTGATCAAACTTCTGAAGGAGTCAGCGAGCCCTAAGAGAAAGCAAAAGCAGAAGTGAAAGCAGAAGAACAGACAGTAGAGGGCCGACCGCTGATCTAGGGAACGGTCTCATGACAGATTTGTCTGGCACGTCTCCCATACTCCTCGAAGACCGAGACTGGGGCAGCCTGACCCAACTCCCTAATAAAGACTCTGGCTCTATAGGAGACTGGGGAACAATGTACCCCATTTGCTGTGCTAAGGGGAATAACACTGTACTGACCTCTATCCGAAATGTGTTGCTGGATCAGTATCTCAAAGGAGTAAAAGCCAGAAAACCACTCATAAATAGAAAAACTGATAGTCTTGATCTGGATAAAGGCGAAAAAAGGGACACAACCAAACTACAGCAGAGCGATCTAAGGCAGAATAGGTAGCTACCAAGCAGGATCTAGAAATTATATTCGAGGTAAGAAAGGGAAACTTATCTACCAAAGAGAATTGTAGAAAGTTGATTGAGGACCCACCTTCGGCAGTTATGCAGGCATGGCTTATTACTATTTGAGGGGAGATACAGGAAATTACATCTGTCCAAACCTTTCTTGAGTCCTGCTAGAAAAATGGAAGAAATTGAAAAGAATATTGATTCCTACTCTTATCAACTTGATGAAGTCAGGGCATGTGCTTCTATTTTGTAAGATACCCAGGGAGGGCTAGCATTGGAGAGTGACCTACATATGAAATGACTAACTAATATTAAGCTGAAAGTGGAGGATTAGAAAAACCATCCAAGGTGAGCTAATTTAGGATTTGTGGGCATATCAGAACAAAAATAATCAGCAACTTCCCATGTAGAGCTAATAAAGGACCTTATTCACACTCAGAGAGGATTTAAAGGCGATCTGGCAGTAATGAGAGCAAACAGGGTGCTGTTCACAGAGTATTCAAATGCTTCAAGACCTCTCACCATACTAGTGAACTTTGGAGATGCTAGGATTTGAGAGAGGATACTCTCCCAAGCAGTGAAACAGCAAAGCTTCAAATCTTCAGAACACAGTAATTTCCAGGTTTTTCCACACATGACGTTTAAGACATCAAAACGCCGGAGAGAGTTCCGGCAATTTATACCCTCTTTCTAGGCTGAAGGGATTCAAGTTATTTATATACAGCCGGCCAAACTCAAAGTTTTAATTAATGTGCCTTTCAAGATTCAGAAGGCTGTGGGGGGGAATACACATACTCAAATAATTACTCTCTTAACTATCCAATTTAAGTTTATCTCTATAAATGTGACCATCTAGATAACAACTCAAAGAAGTGGAAGGCAATTTTGAGTTGGGTTGATGGGAAAAAAAACTTTCATAGTGCTACTTTAGGAGACTCTTATTAGTAAGGACATAAGAAAGTTGCTTAAATGGGCCCCTTTCCAACTACTACAGCAGTCTTGTGCCTCAGTGGCTGTTAGAAGGGTGGCAAATGTTTCGGCACAGTATACTTTAAACACCCTCAGATAAAGCTTGGAGATAGACTATAGTGGAAACTTTAATGGAGCAGGTAGCCAATACTCCTATCTAATTTTATGGCTTAATCTAGGATGATCAATGCTCTATTGAAGAATTACTACTTCATTTAGCCCAGTTTCCCCAAACAGTTGTAATTGTGGAGATTTCAATTTCATCCATTCTTTAGAGTTAGATTTAAGCCACACAAAGAGTACTCAACATAAACTGGTCATTTGCATATTAAAGGAAGAACTTGGCTTAAAACACGCGCTGTGCTTGCTTAATCAGAAGAAAAAACTAAATACTTTCTTCTCGGCCCATTTTCAAACTGCCTTTTGGATTGATTTGTTTCTCATGTATAAAAAAAGTCTTAAAATCTAGGCCGTACATCACACATGCTTAACTGTTATTCTGATCACCAAACTATTAGGCTAGAATTTCCCCTTCCATCAGTGGCTATTTTATCATGCAGGTGATCATTTGCTAAATTATTGTTTTCAAGGGAAATATTTCTGGAAGAAATGGGGTACAGGTCTCAGGTATTTTATGAAGAAAATAAATATATCTCCTTCTTGGTGAAGCTTTGGGAGGCTTATAAAATAACATTGAGAGGCAAGGTTACATCTTTTCAAAACATCCATAAATGGATCAAGGTTAACCAGATTTAGAATTTTAAAGCAGCCCTCCAGCCTGCTGAGGCCAGTCTACACCGATTAAATGGGATCCATTGATAACCTAAAGATCCACTACGTCACTTTCCCTTTGGCGGACAATACATCGAGATATTACTGAACTGAGTAATGGTGAACAAATGATATCCACACCTAGTGAACAGAAAATCAAATCTATCATTTCTTATTAGTTTTGTTGTTGTTGCTTTGTTGTTGTTATTGATGTTATTGTTGTTATTGCTAATATTATCACTGTCATCATCCCACTTTCATATTTCTTCTTGCTAGTGGTATTCTATTGCAGTGACAAATATGTCCTTGCACAGTTAAGTTTTTGAAATATTGAGCGCTTTGGCACTTCTGGCATGCATCAAGCACCAATCCCAAGATGGCCGCCCGGTGAGGAGCTCTGGCCGGGAGCTCCTGGTCAGTGTTTCCTGTTTTGGTGCTTAACCGTGGCGGCAATTCCGCTGCGGTGCGGCAGTTAAGCGGAGTAGGCGGGGCCGTGTTGGCCAACGGGCGTGCACAGCACTACGGAGGTAGTGCTTGCGACGGCCGTTGGCCGCCAAACGCATGGAAGGGGTTAAACCCCTTTTTCCCCAGAACTTTCTACGGTATCCGGACAGCGGACACAGAGAAGACTTTGGCCGATGCGCGGTGGAGCCGCTTGGTTCGGCTATTGGGGAGTCTGGCCCGGGTCTCTCCCGAGGCCGTCTCCTACCCAGCCGGACATCGGGGCATGGCTTACCTCTCCACGCTGATACTCCTCTTTTCGACTCAACCGCCTCCCTCAGAGGTTTTCGTCCTCATGATGACTGACTAGCCTCGGCGCAGCTCCGGCTCATTTGGATGGCTCCGGATGGCGTCAGATTGCTCTGGGGCCCGTCATCACTCTTTCCAGGACTCCGTGACGACTTGGCCGATGCCCAGTAGAGCCGTTTAGTTTGGCTATCGAGGAGTCCGGCCCGGGTCTCCCACGGCCGTCACCTACCCAGCTGGACATTGGGGAAATTATTCCTCGTCCCCACTGCTACTGCTGTTTATTCTCACTCTGCTCACTTCTTCGGAGTTAGTCGCCACGGAAGACCGATGATGCCGCTATCCAACACTTTCCATACTGTTGCACTCACTGGAGTGGGAATAGTAATTTTTACCCCTGCGCTATCCCTACTGTTGCACTCACTGGAGTGGGAATAGTAATTTTTACCCCTACGCTACCCAACGCTTTCCCTACTGTTCACTCACTGGAGTGGGAATAGTAATTTTTACCCCTACGTTATCCTGCGCTTTCCCTAATGTTGCACTCACTGGAGTGGGAATAGTAATTTTTACCCCTACGCTATCCAACGCTTTCCCTACTGTTGCACTCACTGGAGTGGGAATAGTAATTTTTACCCCTACGTTATCCTGCGCTTTCCCTACTGTTGCAATATGTGGAGTAAGTATATATATTAATTTATATGTATATGTTTAATTAATTTTAACATTATATGTATTAGTTATTATTTTTAAATCTGTTTTAATATTTTTAACTATATTTCTTTGAATTTACATTATTATTAAAACATTAAAAAAAAAATATTTTTAACAACTATATTTTTTACGATATTTTTTTCTCGATATTTTTGTACTTACCTTTATGTAGATTGGACTTTGATACTTTTGACTTTGATATTTTTGACTTTGATATTTCTGTGTCGATATTTTTGTAGGTCGATTTTCTGTCTGTCGATATTTTGTCAGACATTTGAATGATGTATGCTGCTGTGACGAATATCTTAATTCAGATGATGATAGTTAAGCTAGCACTGAAACTATTAGCACTCACTTCTAGAGTTGGCAGCTAAACTTGGAATTTAATATGTTAGAAAATATGTTTCTCTCTACACTATGCATTTATTTTTCCCCAAATGACTATGCACTAACAATGGATTATCCGCCTAATGAAATTTGATAATGCAATTTCCTTTTGAAAGCACTGATTACGGATTTTAACTGAATGAAGTATGATTGGAAAACGGGAATATTGATGCTGTATTGGAACAGATGGCTATAGAAATTATATGTATTAGGATTTGGGGTCAAAGGGAATATTAATGCTATGGTGTATATTGTCACATAAATTACACACATCAGGATTTGTAGAAGAGATTGAAATTTGTAAAGCATGTTATTCTTTTGAGTGGGGCAAATTCGGGTTACTGTGTATATTTGACTATATTTAGCTGCCTTCTACTACAATCCGTTTCCTGTTATTGTGTACTCTCATTTTCTTTTTTTAGTACCATTTGGTAAACAACTTTGGGGCCGATTATGATGACGGCGGTCCCACTACCTTCGGAACCCTCCACCCGCTTATTACAATGGCGGGTATGGCGGTCGGAAAGACTGACCGCCACGCATCCAACGGGCTCTTTGAGCCCTACGGTGTGGCGGAGGAGGTTATATTCCCTACAATGGTGGCAGTGTCTGCCAGGCACCGCCATAGGGATTGCAATGTCCCTTTCCGCCTGCCTTTCCTGCCTTTTCATGGTGGTTAAACCACCATGAGAAGCCAGGCAGAAAGGGACTTTGGGGGCCCCCCTCCCACCTGGCCCTCAGTTGTGGGTTTCCCCCTACATATCCCTGCACCATGTGGCAGGCACTGCAAGGTGCATGCCACGTAGTGCAGGGATATGTTAAGTGTCCAGAGGCACCTGCCGCAATGCAAAACATAGGCATTGCGACCGCCGTGGTGGCAGTCGCATCTTAATGCCTCTGGTGGGACCGCTGACAGCCTGTCGGGCGGTCCCGTTTAGGATAGGGTTTTGTCCGCCCGCCATCCTAATCAGCCCCTTTCTCTGGAAAATGTAAGATAAAAATAAAAATAAGAAGATTCTCTATCAGTTGTTAGTGCATAAGCGGGCCATCTTCAATCTTCACTTTGCCTGAATAGGAGGCTGTGCGCTTTCTTATCTGGCAGCCCACCACTGGAATTCAATTCTGTAGAATCTCCGGTTAACATCCTGCTTTCCAAGTTTAAGAAGCTTTAAAAAAGTTGGATGTTCTAATCTTCTTTATTTTTTTAGGATCTCCAATTGTGCACTTTGTTGGTAATTAGTCTGGATCTGAGCATATCGGTCTCCTGATTTTTTTTTTTTTATTGGATGCCATGTATCCTTCGAATGCTGATGTCAGAGCATGCCCTACAGGTCATGTGAGTGACCATTTTCTCTTCCTCTAGTTGTACCTCCCTGCTGTCCCTTCTCTACCCAACCCCTGTCTTTAGTAACCCCAAACCACCCACCAACCCAACAGACACTTGCCTCTCCACCTTCCTCACATACTAAGTGCTGCCTGTTATCGGCGGCAGCTGTCTTAAAAACTTTTTTACCAATACCCAATGACTGTTGAGCATGCATCTGCAGTGGGCATTATTGAATGAATTCACTTATATCTAAAAAAATTAACCCATTCAAAGTTGGCTCGCGTGGATTCAAGCGCATCTGCAGCAGCCATCTTTGTATGGCTTTTCTTATACTTTAAACAAGTCCATTCACTGATGACCACCGCAGATGCATGCACATCTGCAGTGGCCATTTTTTAATGTATTTTCTTAACCACTTGACTGCTTGTGTTTTCCCCTATGGTGTGGTGACTTGTTTTTAGATGTTTGAGGCAGTTTGCAGTTAAGCCTTCCTAAATGTTTTACCCAATTAATGTATCCAGACCAATTTTGCGACCTTTTTTCCCACATCGTGGGTATTCCATAGGTACCCAGGATTTCCCTGAATTAAACCAACAAAATAGCCAAAATAAAGCAAAATTGTGGTTTTTGTTGGAAAAATAGGAAAAAAGTGTTGTGCAGGACAGGGTACGAAGAAGAACACCATGTTGTCTACCACTGTTTAGGAGTTTTCTAATTAGCAAACCATTTTTCATTATTTTTGGCAGTTTGAACCTCCTTGCAGTTTGTGGTGCAACCAGGTGTGAAACGCATGGGAGAACCTACCAAGCTATACATTTGTGCTATATGGTTCCAAACTCATTGATTTAAAAGCATAATGAAAATAAGGTGGGAAAAATAGCAATTAGTGACAATGTTTTCATCTGTAATTCTTTGCCCTGATAGTCAATTTACAAAATTAACATACTGTTACGTCGGTCAGATATTCTAGTCGCAGGGCTATATACAGCTTGTTGCTTGTTCAAAAACATGTGTTACCAGAGCCAACAATTGAGCTGCAGTTTGCAATGATTTTCCATTTTCTACCAACCATGCAGCAATTCATATTGTAAAATCTAATAAATGAAAAATGGGTACGATAAAACATATGTGTTTTTTAAATGTGTGCAAGATAATGAGTTTTGGGATAGTGGGTATTTGTACATCTCTGAATTTGGGGTTACACATACTCTCTTGTGAGTTAGTAGCCAATTTTCTTAATAACAAATGTTAGAGTATTCTGTGCTCCTCACACTTCGTCTGATAAAAGCACTACCCTGCTTGTGTGGTCAGTGTAGTTCTTACGATACAAAAAGCCCCAAAATCCAATGAAGAGGCATCAATATTTCCTGTCAAAAAATGACCCGGTTTGGCGATGGGGGTAGCTGCAGTATTTGTGCCCAGGTTTGGCTGCTACCCTGGAAGCCCTAGCCAAACCCAGACATTTTTAAATGCTACACACCCCGGGGATTCCAGGGTGGTGTGCTATACATGAGTCCCATGACGTTTTCTTATACACAAGGCCCTGCAAACCTCAAACTTTCCTTAAAATTACACATGTTCCTCACATTTCTATGACGGTAACTTTTAAGACCTTTGAGGAACCACAAAATTCCTATTACCTAGCGTTCCCACAGGGCTTCTGAATCAATATAGTGAGAGCCAAAATGCAAGGTGGAGATGCCAACATTTCCTGTCCAAAAAATATCCTGTTTGGCCAAGGGATAGCAGCGGCATTTGGACCCAGACTTGGCTGTCACCCAGGGAAATGTAAGAAGCCCAGCCATTTTTTTAAATTAGACACCCAGGGGAGTCTAGTGTGTTGTGCTTTTCATAAATCCCAGAAAATCTTCTTACCAACAATGCCCTGCAAACCTCAAAGGTTGCCTAAAATCACACATTTACTTCAAATTTCAGTAATGGGAACTTCCTGAATCTACGTTGTTCCACAAAATTTCGACCACCCATCATTTCCACACTTCTCACTTATGTGGCTGAGCCTAGCACCTGAGACAGGAGAGGTCCCAAAATGCAGCAGCTTAGAGACATCAGATTTTCTCAATCAAAATCATCCCTTTTCTTGTACTTTGGCGAGCTGTGGATTTTGGGCCTGGGCTTGGCTGCTACCCCAGGAGGGTCTGGCTTGCTTGGATCCTCCTACCTTTTCTTACCCGTAATGCCCTCCAAACCTCAAACTTGGGCTACAAGCATGCCTTTCTTCATGTTCCTTTGAGAGGAATTTCCAGAATCTGCGGGGATTCACCTACCACTTAGTGTTCCCACTCTTCTACCGATAAAAACGGGACTCAAATGGGTGGCTCAACTTGGCTACTATGATAGGAACGGATCAAAAGATGTACCATGCCAAGGCAATATTGTCTTCACATAGTCCCAGAATTGAACTGTTCCGGTTGCGGCACTATGCCTGGTCACACAAATGAGGTACCGTTTTTATCAAGAGGAGTGTGGTAATACTAAGAGGTAAGGCTTTTAGGGAACCCAGCAGCTCACTGAACTTAAAAATATAAGGAAATCGTGTGATTTTAGTCGAAGTGTGAGGTTTGCCAGGTATTATGGGTAAGAAAACATTGTGGTATCAATGTAAGTCACAACATTCTGGACTCCCCTGGGTGTTTAGTTTTTAAAACTGATTGGCTTTGCTAGGTTTCCCTATCTGCTGGCTGTCCCCCTCCCTGAATAATGCATCCATTCAGCATGCCTAGAGAGAGAGAATTGAGATTTATCCCTAATGCGAGAAGCAATTACAACCAAATGTTCTCAGTATATTGCAGCATATCCTCTCAGTAGGTAGCGCAAAGCATTTATGTGCTCGATTTAGAGATGTAGGAAGCCAGAAGACTTGAATTCTGGTTGCAGTGATTCAGCCTCTATTGCGACTGTTAGTCAATCAGAGCAAAACCAAGATAGTTGTATTTGGTAAATGCCCTCACAAAAGGCAAGTTACCTTGTAACTGGATGACCATCAAATAGGGACAACACCAGCCTACAACTATCTTGGGGTCTTGCTATCAGAGCGGGCCACCCCGGTGATTCATAAAAAAAATTAAAGCGCAAAGACCAACCAAGTAATTTTCACACTGAGGCGATTAAGCCAACACCAAACAAGTCCAACAGCAGAGCCAATGCTGACAGTCCTCAAGGCAAAACTAATCCCAGCTATCATCTACTGCCACCTGGCTTTTCTAGGAGCCCTGGATCAATTTTATAGTGGCAGCCCAGATAAATGCCTATAAGGCAGTGATGCAGATGCCCAGACAAGCCAGGAATGCCAGGCTATGGCTGGAACTTGGCCTTTGCAGACCCGGTCTGGCCTTACAGGGGGACTTAATTAAGTACTACATCAGGGTCCTTAAAGCCTTGGACAACACCCTCAAACATCAATTAATTAGGATTGATCTTCAGGGAAGTGGACTCCTAGCCCCCTGGACCCGCGGATGCAAGGCAAATACTTGTTTTAAAAATAATCGATGATCATGAGTAATTTATTTAAGAGCTGAGCGCCGCCGGGAATACGGGCAGCACCCGACTTTTCCGGGAGTGCGCTGTGCGCAGGGGGGCTGGTCCTGCGCAGCTTGAGAGACAGCAGGGCTGCAGCAGCAGACAGGTACTCCTAACGCGCAAGTGAATCTTGGGGCTGAAACTAGCCCGAGCATGCGCATTTAGGTTCCCCCCCATAGAGAGTGACCAGGGGGGTGCTGGTTTAACCGGGCAGCAGCCCCCAGCGTTAGGAAGGGCGAGAAGGCGAGCAGTCAGTGTGCCCTCCTAGCCAATCCTGGTGCTGCATGCAGCGCCAGGATTGTCCGGTCACCGCGCAGCAGGGCAGGGCAATCCATTATTGGATGCCGCGTGTGGGTGGTGCACACTGCTGCTCAGCCACACTGCATAATGGCCAATCACTGAGTCTGACTTCATGTAGTCATGCAGTGATTGGCCATTTCGCGGCGCTGCTGACGTCGGATGGATCCGGGTCTCTCTAGTACTCTCTGGGGCCCTGGGACTCGCCACGTGGTGTGTGCACTGTGCGCATCAGCCAGCCTGCCTGTGCCCTGTGGTTTCAATCTCTCGAGTCTCTGACTCTCGACCCATCGTCGATTGTCGTCATCTCTTGCATTTAGTGAGTAATAGTATCAATGATTCAGTAGTACGCAGAGCCTTCAGGTTTCATTCAAGTTATCAAGTATAGTATTTCTGTGGCAATCTTTGGCCTTGTAATGGAGGGGATGGTCTCCTGGGCACATTGTGGCAGTGGCACTGGGGAATACTGGTTTATGTCTTGCTCGGTCTTCAGCGCCTTGACGTTCCAGATCATTCTCGAATATTGAAGTGCTGAAGGGGGGGGGCTTGCTATGTCGTGTCCCATTGTGTTACAGACAGGGATTACGGAATCATGGCACACTCGTCTTCTGGTGCCAATGATTCTCTGTGCCCTGAGCCTGAAGTTGCAGATCTTTCTCGAACATTGAAGTGCTGGCTCGGGGGAGGGAGGTTGCGGGGGGGGGGGGGGTCTTTATGTAGTGCCCCGTTGTGTTACAGAATGGGATTAATGAATCATGACACGCGCTTCATGGTGCTAATGATCCTCAGCGCCCTGGGCCTGATGTTCCAGATCCTTCTCAATCTCGAACGTTGGGGCGATGGCGGCGCTGCCTCACTGCGTGCCCCGGGGGGAGGCCCTCTCCCCACTGAGCACACACCGTGGCTGCTCTTTGTCTGAGGGTATTTCCGAGCAGCTGCTCAGTCACAAAAAATTATCATTAATTAATGCTTGCAAGTTGCAATGATACAGGGCAGCCAGGGCTCAACTCCGGAGTCCGGCGTTGTAATTACCCACCTGTGCCGGCTTAGTTCTTCTGCTTAAACAAATGAAGTGTGGCGAGGGCTGCACGCACCTCACACGCGTGGCTGCTGAGCGACATGAGAGCAGACACATGCTCCGGGACCTTTTTAAACGTGTGACCTCTGCGGGGGGCACGGTGTTCATCATAAGGCTTTATTTGACTCCCTCATGGAGACGATTGGAATGGCACCTCCAATCTTATAACTACCGTCAGGGAGCAACCTTTGGCCGGGATTAATGGGATCAGCAGTTAATGGAAGTCAGTGAGTCAGTCAGCCACACTGTGCATAGCGGACCCTGGAGGGGGACTCGCTGCGTCTAGGAGCTAGGCATTGAAAAGGCGAGTAGTGAGCAACAGAGATAGACTCAGAGATAGAAAAGTCGTGTTTTAGGCGCTGATGCCAGATTCCCGTGTTAGGACTTGTGTAAGTTGTCATGTTTGAGTGATTGTTGAGTCTCAGTCTTCTAGAACGACGACGCTGGGCCTTGTGCAGCCAGAGGCCTAGGCTGTTTGTTTCATGTTTCTGAAGCTTAAGCCAGGAGCCGTATAGACCACAGCAGATCCTCACCCTGGTTGGAGTGCACCCCAGTCTGCGGGGAGCCTGGCAGGGTGCACTGGAGGTTGTTAATGGTATGGTTGAGATGTTTGCACATAGAAGTTCGAGGTAGGCTAAAAGAGCTGCCAATGCCTTCATTTCCAAGTAAAGCATTGCTCAGGCAGTAAAATGCTTATCATACTGTGCAAACTTCACGCATTAAAGTGCTGCGCAGCAGTTCCCGTATGTATCACATTGATTGTTGGAATAAATTTGGAATGAATGACAACAAATTGTTCAGGACGGCATTTGTTTTAGCACTTTCTGAAAGCTGAAAATTGTGTGGAAAGACACGCGTGATAAAGTCACACGCGTTGTAATGGAAACGTGGTAAAGGTAATGCGTGGTTCCCAATGCTTTGTAAAGGCTGTTTCCCAACTGCTGTGCAACTTCTGCTACTCTTAGAGCTGAGATTTTCATGAAAGTCTTATAGTCTGAATTCAGCAGCGTAATAGGACGGAATGTATGAAGCTCTGTGGTTATACTGAATAAGCAGCTACCTATGTTATGATATCTATTAATGTAATAACTCCACTTTCACAATTGCTTTATTAACCTTCCTGCTTTCTCAAATTTGCTTGTAAATGCACCATTTGTCCACGCTTTTTTCAAAATTTTCTCAGGGGGAATTCCCCCAGAACCCTCCTTAGGGGGTTTGGGCTCGCTACGGAGCAGTATGATTATCATTTTACGCGCTACCAATTTCAAATGTCACCAGCCGCCCCTGGTGGACTCTCCTCGACATTTCAAGCAGAACCAAGCACTTGTGAACCTGAAGATCCAAGCAGAGAGTCTACCCTTACTCGAGATTCCGCTATCTGCCTGAACAAATGCAGTGAAGCGGCAGGTCCAAGCCGTTTTGTATGAAAAGGATCGGGCTTCACTCCGTTACAGCCTTAATACAATGTCACTGGATGCATCCTACATCCCGGGGAAAGCCCAACAATACCTACGTTAGGATCTCTCAGCCTAGGCCTGCAGGAAAATTCTGTTCTTTTGGTGCATCTCACTCAGGATCTCGGACTTCAACTTAACATGGGCCCAAAAGGATGGAGCAGCATTTTGTCGGTTCTGTTGTTATTATAAGGAATCCTGGTTACATCTACTTTGCTGCTACCCCAAATTGGCCAGTAAGCGTCATCAGCTGCTACGCCCCATTTTCAACAAGGGCACAAAGACCGGCAAGGAGGCCTCGGACTGGTGCTTTTCTGAAATTAAAACCTGCATCCTTGCGAGAGTGGCGCAGTTCACACACCTAATTTTTTTTTTTTAATAAACTTAATTTGTAAATTTTCACCGCAAACTGAGCAGTCATATACAGAATCCTTTGAGACAATGTCCATTGACTTATTTATGCTACGCACAGTAGAGCCCCGAACACATAGCACTGCTGGATACACTTTTACATTTTTCATGGCGTAACAGCAGTTACAGCATCAAACACAGTTAGAGAGGTACAAGCACCCACATTTACATACTATCTTCACCATCAGTCTCGGCAGTCTTATCACTTTCTATTCCTGTTGAGTTCAACAATTCTCTACATAGGTCTCTCCAGGTTGCTATGTCCTCATCCAACCTTTCATCCCTGCGGCAGGCTTTCATGTGTAGTTTCTCTGCCAGGGACCACTCCCCTACATCTCTCAACCAATTTACAAGAGAGGGAGCCCGCTCACCCATCCAGCAAATGACAACCCTCCGTTGAGCTAATACCAATGCTAGCTGCAATAGCTTGTTGGCCATTTTCTTCTTCTAGGGGTGTGGCGCCAGCCCTAGGAGGCACTGCTCAGGCTTAGCCTCCAACGCAATTCCCACCCTTCCACGGAGCCGTGCTACTACCTCAATCCAATACTGATGCACTTCCAGGCATTCCCACACCAAATGCATGAACCCAGCATGGGCTCCATTACATCTAGGACAGTCATGCGGAAGGGTGGCATCAATAGGATGGAGCATCGCCGGGGTCATGTATGCCCGCTGCAAGAAGGTATAGTCCAGCAACTTCAGCCGGGCATTCCACGACACCATACATGTTAGTATACATACTCTGACCCACTCCCTCTCCATTAACGGTGTCTGCAAATCTTCATTCCAAGCCTCCCATGCCCTAAGCGCCAAAGACCTTGAGTCCGCCCTCAAAGCCTTATACAATAAAGACACCAAACTATGCCCTCCTCCACATGTTAACAAAATATCCAAGGTCTCAGTGGTCTTGGGCATACCCGGGTGTGTGGGCCATGTTATCTTAGCCACTTCCATTAGACCAGCATATTGTAGGTATTGCCCCTGTCCTAGGCTGAACCCTTCACATGCTTGCTCAAATGTAAGATAGGTGTCATTTATATATAGATCAGCCAGCACCCTGCAGCCACCCTTGCCTGGAAAGACATGTTTTCCGCCATCCTGCGCACAAGGACCAACTGCCAAACTGACAACTCCGGGTGGAAAGAAGCCCACACCAGCACACGTCACACAACGTTTTGCCATATATAGGCTGTTTGTCTAATAATATATGGCAACTCCGCGCTCACCCCCGCACCCTCCACCAAGAGCGTAGGGAGATCCTATGACTGCGTTCACACACCTAATTAGATAGGCACTCGCAGCCCTGCCACAGTCACCAGAACCCACGGCATGCTATTAACTCAAACAGAAAAATAGCTTTGACTCCCTGCAGTAAGAGTTCAAAACCAAACAGATGGATTCCGGCAACAAAGAACCACTAACGAGTGCCGTAGCTCGGCCCAGCAGCTGAAAAATTCACACCTTGATAATTTTAGCCAGCTGGGCAAACACGGTAGGCACCCAAGGCGTCATAACAGCGACAAGGTGCGAGGAAGCAGTACTTTATTCCTGACTTCCGGCACTTCAATACTCCATGGGCTGTGCCGAAGGCTGCAAACCAGAGCAGAGCGTCCTTATATCCGATGGCAACCGTCAATGATTTATTCTCAGGTCCCCCGCGTTTAACTATAAGAGCTGAACTCATAGATTTTTAACAGGTTTTTATGAAATGCTGCTCAATACAAAAAAATGCCTGCTCACTGGAAAGTAAGGAATTCTTAACAAAATTAAAAAATTGCACGCATAGCGAGACTTACCCTGTTAGGAGAGTCAAGGGGGTGTAGACGGGGCGGAGGTGCCAATTTTTAAGATCATTTTACTGTAAAGATTTTAAATAATTGAACGGTTAATAAATCTACTTCACTTACTTACTACTGAAGTTGATAAATTGAGTACCAGTGTATTTGTAGTCACTGTACTTACAGTACCAAAAAAGCAGTAGAACTGTGGAAACAAACAAATTACATAAATCATGTTCTTATTAATATACACAATGTGCATGTTTTAAACCTAAACTTTACCTCCTGTAAGGAAATGCCTCTTTTTGCATGGACACCCCAAAGTTTTGAACTGATGCTGCTTGTAAGTCCCTAGTATATGGTACCAGGGGTACCAGGGCCTGTCAGTTAAGTTGTCCATCAGGGCTGCAGAACTTGCTGTTTCCTGAATCTGGCAAGAGAAGCTGCACCGACTGTTGAGCTGAAACTGCTGCTTCTTGGGCTGGCAAAGGTCAGTGGGAGGGGACTGGGTAGTCGGGGTAGTTTTTAGGGCTCAGGGGTTGAACGGGTAGTCGGGGTAGTTTGTAGCTGTGAGGGTCGGGTAGGTCTCAGGGCAGTGGAAGGGGTTGGTGGAAGGGGTTGGTGTAGTTTAAGGGACAGTGAAGGGGTGGGGGGTCGGGGTATTGTTTGTATAGGGGCACGGTTTTAGGGACAGCACTGGGTGTGGGGCCCGTCAGGGTAGTGGCGACCTTAGCCAAGCATACCCCTTTACCATTCATGCCTATACCACGAAATTGCATGGTAAAGGAATGCGTGGTTAAGATGCATTTGTGGTTCGGGCTGCGTGATAGCGGCATGAGTGGTTTAAACATGCGTGCATCTATTATACAACCGACAGACAGTCCTAGATTTAGGATTATTCGTTTGTCTTTGGGACCGCTGCAAAGCATTTAAGGCAAAAAAGCTGGTGATGGGTGATAAGCTATTAATGATTGATTGGTGTTTATTTTTAATTAAGAAATTCAATTTAGGTTACTTTCTGGTTTGGGCAAGAGGTATGATTCACTGAGTGTTCAGTGCAACTTGGAGCTTATGGTCTTGAAGTTACAAGACCTTTAATGGAACTAGGTTCTTGTAGTATCTAACATACACTTACACAATTCATAGGCTGTTTTGCCAACAAATTCCTTGACTCAGTTTATGTCATTTCCATGATTAAAAATTAATATTTTAAACAGTAAATTTCAAAACGACGTTTTCTTTCTTTTTTATATCTTTCCTGTATGATCTCAATTTTTTGAGCTTGGTAATATATAGGTAAAAATCCAAGTGGTGAATGTTGAACTTAACCTCAACAGTGATATATGTTATTGTTGAAGAGTTATGGTGGGATGTATGTTGTTACAACGCGTGGTATTACCACGTGTACCGTTACAACGCAGGTTTTACAACGCAAGTCGTTACAACGACTTGCGTTTGGGGGCGCTGGATAGTGGAATAGTTTAATTAATTATTCCAACTCCAGTCCCTGTGGATAGTAGGGAAAGTGTTGGATAGTAAATTAAACTATTCCCTATCCTACAGCGCCCTCCAGCGCAAGTCGTTGTAACGACTTTCGTTGTAAAACCTGCGTGGTAACGGTACCGCGTTGTAAAAGATTTGTGGTAAAGGATGTTCCCTGTTATGGTGTGGATGTAGAAATGCTGCCTTCCAAATGTGTGAAAGTAGAACTGGATCGATACATCAAAGAACACAATATGATATATTTGCATTCCTTCGATGATCTAGACTCGATTGCCGGTTATGGAAGGTAAGTGAATGTTACCCCCACAGAAGCAAACGTTTCTTAGATATGATTCATGTTTAGCAGCTTCTTTATAAGCCATGGTCATTTATGTACAGATTGATGATGCCTTTTTCTACATATTACTTTATTACATCCATAAGTTTCACGGGAAGGTGTGGATGAGCTGATTAGACAACACCAACGTCCTATAGTAGTGGTGTGAGATTGCGTATTTAGCAAAGCAGACATTCACAAAAACCTTCTGCGTGCTGTAGGAATTAGTATTCAATCTTCAAGATGGCCAATGGTAGATTAGTAGGGAAAAATGATTTTTTAAATGTAATTTTCTGAATTTACTCAAAGAGCCTTCACGCTGCACTTCAAGAGATAGTGAATTCCAGAATGTGCCTGCAGGCAAAGAAGAGGATCTGTCATGAAAATCTACAGTCTCACTCTTGGAGATGGCTAGACGGAAACGGTGTTGAGAAGAGAGCTCTTTGTTAGGCTTATAATAAGAGAATTTACAACCCAAGAAGTAAGGAACTTTTTAACAGGCAACGCTATGGAAAATCACCATTGCCTGAAATATCACTCTGCTGCAAACTGGAAGCCAATGTAGTTGCCTCTATAAATGGTCATGTATAAACACTAAATTAACGAGATGGACAGCTGCATTTGGCACCAACTGTGATTGCTGAATACGTTTATCTGGAACTAACAGATACATAAAATTACCATGGTCCAGTCTATACCATTATACAAGGGGGATCTTATCGCCCAGTCCTTTGACTCGCATAAACACTGCAGCTTCACATGCCATTTCTTCTTCTTATTGCATTTACCAACAATGACTAATAATACTTTTATTTTTAAAAGGATTATGGCCGTAATTCAGAGTTTGGTGATTAGGATAATCCATTAACACTTTGGTCGATGTAGGAGGCACTTAGGAATGCAGACATGTTGCAAATGCATTGATATTTCTCCACATGTAAAGTGCTGCATGCTTGCTTTAGAAATATCTGAGTCTGTGATTCACCATTAGGGCACACGTGCAAGTTATGACTTTCTACATTATTAGATTATGATTAATGATTAATGATTAATTATACTTATACATAAAAGAGGCCTCACACTACCTTTACACAAGCCTTAACATTGAACTTTTTTCTATTTCTACTTTCTTGCACCTTTTCTTATCACAAATACAGTTATTTGAGTAAAACCGTGGGAGTGGAGAGTATGTTTCCTTACATTACATTTTAGTACCATAAGACACAAAGAACATGAATTCTGATATTAAAACCAAAGCAATCCTTAAATCTCAGCGACTTTGAAGTGAATGAAGATGTAAGTAAAGTATAGAATTCAGCTTATGAAACGAGCAACAGAATCATGGGGCAGATGTATCAAAGGAATTTTTACACGCAAACACTGCGATTCGCAAAAAAGCAGCGTTTACGACTGAAAATTCGCTAAATGGTATGTATGTAGAAAATTGTTTAGCAAAATTAAGGAATCGCAAAATTTGCGATTCCTTAATTTTGCGTAAGCATTTAAGGAATCGCAAATTGCGATTCCTTAAATGCTATGAATCAAGCGTTTGATTTTTGCGAATTCTCCTTAAGAAATCGCAAATTACCACCAACTTGAAGTTGGTGGTAATTTGCGATTTCTTTCACAAATGCACTTTTTGGAATTTGTGAAGGTGCCATATGGTGCACATACATGTCCTTAGGGCATGTATGTGCGCCATATGCGCACACATGTAAATTTGAGGGGTGCATCCATCAGGGTGTCCTTATGACACCCTTGAAATTATTCTCAATTTGTGATTCTCAAAATGCGAATCGCAAATTGAGAATAACTTCCCGTTCATTCCTGTGGGCCTCCTGGCCCATAGAAATGAATGGGAAATTATTCCTTAATTGCAAATTCACAATTTGCTATTCGCAAATTAGGTATATTAAGAAATCGCTAAACATTTGCGATTTTTTAGATACATACCATTTTGCAATTCTGAAATAGCGATTCTTAAAAAATCGCTATTTGAGAATCGCAAATAGGTATTTTGGTACATCTGGCCCCATATCTTTTACAAAAAACACAGACAATTCACATTCTCTGTGTGTTTCCAATTCAGGAGGTTTTGTAAGTAGAATTTGAAGTTGCTTAACTCTTAATTAGTGTAAGGAGAATTTTCAATCCTCTTTCAAAATGTGCAATCTGCCTATAATTGCTTAGATTCAACAAAGTCAGTACAATAGTGTGTCCCTTTAGACACTGGGCCTGAATGCGAACGAAAGTTTGAAAATGACAAGTGGTGATCTCCTTCTTTGCCTGGACGTAATTTTTCTTTTTACTTACTGGACTACACAAATATTCACAAAAGTGCACCTGGACAGTGTGCCAATAATAGGTTTACTTGGGAGTCCCTTTTTGAATTATTGGAAGGCATAATTCAGGTGAATTTTTTGCAAACTTATATTTACGAGCAAATGTAACTTTGTGAATGGGGCCCATGTGTTTCTTAAAAAAAATAGGAAATTGTTAAAAAGTAATGATAAACTTCTAAAAATGTTTTCCTTATGCCAAAACAACATATGTTCAGCCCCAATGGAATATCCTGAATTCTTAGGTAAATTATCTTTGGACATGGGAAGCCTCATTGCTGCTCCTTTTTTCTGCAAGAAGTTTTAATATATTTTAAGCAATATAATAGAATTTAAAACCCCCACTTATTCTGGATTCTATTTTCTTCGCAATCTTACAATGAAAAGGTATAAAAAACTGTAATTTTGACCAAACTTTAAAGCGTTATTCAGATTTGAACACAAGGCGAGTGAAACTTCAAGGAAAAACTTAACTGGGTTCAGAGAGTATAACATTTCCAATATTGCCAAACATTTTCTTTTGCTAAGGCTTCTTTTGTGACTATGAATGTGAAGGAGAAATGTCCCCTATGAGGAACGTGGCAGAAAGCTGATCTCCATTTGGATACACTGCTTCTAATGTACTCTCACCAAAACCCTGAAAGCTGAGTGTTAGTCAATGGATTCAACCGTAGCCTTACTGGCTTACTTAGGGAATTGAGCCACACACTGTTCATACCACAATCCTAAAGATCTTTTGTTGTTAGTGGCCTTTTGCATTACCTATCTGGCTTTTTAAAGCTTAACAAGATCTTGTCCTTGAAAGAGTTCCTTTTGTCTGTTTCAGCCCATGGAGGCATAGACCCCATCTTATGTGTTTGACTGCTCTAACACAAGGTTTGTGTCCTCAACCCAATACAGTCAAGATGTGCCGACAACAGTACATGCCCCACCTGCTTTAGGTGAACTCAAGCAAATGTTGTGACACTGGGTCTTTGTCTTCAGGCATAAGCGGGTGAGGTGAGTTCTGAGAGATCATTAGAGATTCCAACACTGAACAGACAGAAGGTTTGAAGATTCACAAGGTTCAGCCATAGACAGGATGCTTTTGCATCCGGTGGTAAACTGCATTAAAGGTATGAGGAAAAGACAGAGGCAGGTTGTTTGAAGCAAAATTAAGATAGTTTCCAGAAATGTTCTCTAGGATTGGTATCATACATAAATCCAAACACTTTGAATATCATCATATGAGGAACCATCTTTGCAGCCAAAATACATATTTGCCATGTGGAATGTTGTGATCTTACGCAACCTTTAAAACTGTTATATTTCTTGAACCAAAGCAAGTGTACAAAGCAATCACTACGATTATCGTTTGCCTACTCTTTTCTAACTAGACCTCTTCTGGGAGGCAGTTGAGTCATATGTGAATCCTTAATTAATATTCATGATTGACAAATAAGTTACTTTCCTCGCTGACATTCTGCATTTTACATATTTTTTATAACAGATGGATTCAATACTCTGAAAGTAATGCCTGTACTGCATATGTAATATTACTACGACGACTACTACTGCTACTTCTAATAGTAATAATAATTATGTGCACAAATACATCCATTCATTCAAACCGTTTTATTTTTTTGTTGGTCTGGCTTCATAGTTTGCCATCAACAACAAAAACATACCCAGATTGGGGCTTCAGATCAGGTTCCTTCTCCCATTGGTTTATTTGGGCCAGCAGCCATTGCTAGTAGAAACTCTTATTGACATTTTGGATCAGGCCGGATGAGTTGCTCAGTTTTAACAATAGCTCCAGACTATCAGCCGCGGTCGGTAGTGGGAGTACCTGCAGGGCGGTGACGTGGGTAAGGGGAGGGGCAGGGTGGGGGGTAGTAATGTATGGATTACGGAGCTTTACATGTAAGTAAACATAAAACAAATTTCGTTGCGTGCACTGCATCGCATTTGGGATGCAGTGCACGGAACGAAATTTTATTTATTTATTTATATGTTTACTTACCTGTAAAGCTCCGTAATCCATACATTACTACCCCCACCCGCCCCTCCCCTCCCTACGTCACCGCCCTGCAGGTACTCCCACTACCGACCGCGGCTGCCGACTATTAAGTGTGTTGGTCCACCTGCCTGAACACTCCTTCGCACCGCAGAGCATGAACAGTAAATAAAGGTCGACCACGAAGCTGGGGAACCGGGTTCAAGTCTCGGCAACGACGCTCAACTTCCTGTAATTCTGGGAAAATCACCTAATATACCTGTGCCTAACAAACATGAGAGTGTCCTTCTGTAACAAAACTGCTGCTCATGTAAAGCGCTCTGATACCTGATGCCTCGGGTCTAGTTTGTGCTATATAAAACTCTGAAAAAAACAAGAACAAAAAAAAGAGCATCCATGCACTGCAGTGGAGGTGCATTTGTGTTTTTAAAAGTATGTTGGCACTTGTTTTGGTACTGTACCAACAGCGATTTTGCACTAAATGTGTTCTGCTCCTAAACGTAATATGTGTGCATATAAGTGTTTTCACATTCCTGCTGATGTTGCACCAAGAGTGATTTCGTACAGTAATGAGATTTTGCATTTAAAAATATTTTTTTTCTCATGAATCTGATACCACGGTGGCGCCTAATCTGCACAAACAGTAATGACTATAAGTAATTTTGCACATACATGTAATTTGTGTGTCTAAATAATTTGTGGGATACATACCTAAGCTGATGTAGCATGCTGAGTAATTTTTCTTCTCAATATATTTTCAACCAACTGTGAGAGACACATTTAAAATCTAAAATGACATCTTGCTAATGCATCCCGCCTCCCTCCCGCTGCTCCCCTCCCCTACTTATGCTGACCCCTGTGCGGTTGTGTCGCTGGCCGCCGAAGGCGCGCCCGTCTGTGCCTGGACCGCGCGAGCTCCAAGGCACCAGACGCGGGTATGAAGCCAACGCCCTCCTCGCACTCAACACCGGCAGATCCTCCACCTGGTTCTAGGCCACCCCAAAGCGCACCCACAGACCCTTCACCTACCGTAACTGCAGCTACACCTGCCAGCACCCCCCAGCTTACCCCGCACCCCCCCACCAAAGAGGACCACAACCACCTCAGATGCATACTTCTCAACACCCACTCCGTCCAAAGGACCGCCTTCAAACTCTGGGACCTACTCGACTCAGCCTCTCCGGACTTCGCCTTCCTGACGGAGACCTAGATGAACTCCTCACCTGCTCCCGACGTTGCCATAGCCATCCTGGATGGCTACAAGATCACCCACAGGGACCGCACCAACAGACCGGGAGGAGGAATCGCCATTGTCCACAGAAATACCCTCAGAATCTCACCCAACACCAATGACACCCTCAGCACCCTGGACCACCTGCACTTCCAGATCCACATCAATCCCAACACCACCCTCAGAGGAACTCTCGTGTACAGACCCCCCGGACCTCGGCCACAATTCATCGACTCCATCACAGACACCGTCAGCACACATTCCTTGGCCTCCACAGACTACATCCTCCTCGGAGACCTGAACGTCCACCTCGAGAACACCAACAACAGCAACTCCACCACACTACTGGACAACCTTGACAACCTCGGCCTCAAGCAGCTCGTCACGACACCC
Source organism: Lissotriton helveticus (assembly GCF_964261635.1). Lineage (NCBI taxonomy): Eukaryota > Metazoa > Chordata > Amphibia > Caudata > Salamandridae > Lissotriton > Lissotriton helveticus. The sequence continues at coordinate 1,241,284,306 of NC_136057.1, forward strand.
ACCCACCCCGCCGGACACACACTCGACCCCATCTTCTCTGCCAGCAGCCACATCTCCATCAGCCACACCACCGAATTCCACTGGTCCGACCACCGCTGCAGCCACTTCTCCTTCAAGAAAACCACCGCACACATCCACCAGCAAAGAATCCCCCACCGCAGCTGGAACAAGGGCACCGAAGACCAGCAAATCACCACCCGCGCCCGAAACCCATCTTCCGACAACACCAACACCAACGCAGCCACCCGCAACCTCAAGAAATGGATCGATGACTGCGCCTGATCAAGAAACCCACAAACAGACGCACCGACAGAAGAGCCATCTGGTTTACCTCCGACCTTCAGACATCCAAGCAGACCTGCCGGAGACTAGAGAAGATATGGCGCCACGAGCGAACTCCGGACAACCATGCAGCCCTCAAGACCGTCAGCCGCAGACACCACCAACTGATTCGAACAACCAAAAGGACCTCCTTCAAGGAATGCATCGACAACAATACACCCAATAGCAAAGAGCTCTTCAACATTGTCAAGGAACTCGCCAATCCCAGCTCCAGTTCCACCATCCCGCCATCACAAGACCTCTGCGACTCTCTAGCCACCTTCTTCCACCGCAAGATCGCAGACATCCATGACAGCTTCACCCAGACCCCTCCGACAGCCGACGACACCGCAGACTCACCGCCTCCCAATCACACCGGCCGCTTGATTTCCTGGAACCACATCAACGACGAAGACACCATCAAGACCATGAACACCATCCACTCCGGCTCACCATCAGACCCCTGCCCACAACACATCTTCAACAAAGCGAGCTCCATCATCGCACCCCAACTTCGTAAGATCCTCAACAGCTCATTTGAGACCGCCACCTTCCCGAAACGCTGGAAACAAGCAGAAATCAATGCACTGCTCAAGAAACCCAAGGCTGACCCAAAAGACCTCAAGAACTTCCGGCCCATCTCCCTGCTCCAGTTCCCGGCAAAAGTCATTGAGAAGATCGTCAACAGACAACTGACCCTATTCCTCGAAGAGAGCCACACCCTGGACTCATCCCAATCCTGATTCCGCAGCAACCACAGCACTGAAACTGCCCTCATCGCTGCCACCAATGACATCAGGGCCCTGCTGGACAACGGCGAAACCGCAGCCCTCATCCTCCTGGACCTCTCGGCCGCCTTCGACACCGTCTGCCACTGCACCCTGCGCACACGCCTCTACAACGCGGGGATCCGTGACAAAGCCCTGGACTAGATCACCTCCGTCCTCACCGACAGAACCCAGAGGGTCCGCCTCCCCAATTCCGTTCTTAAGCCACCAAGATCACTTGCATCAATCAGCCTGACTCTCTTCAATGTCTACATGACACCCCTCGCCAACATCGTCCGCTCGCACGACCTCAACATAGTCTCCTAGGCCGACTGCACCCAATTGATCCTCTCCCTCACCAAAAACCCCGCCACCGCCAAAACCAACTTACACGCAGGGTGAAGGCCGTCGTCGAGTGGATGAAGAGCAGCCGCCTGAAACTGAACTCAGACAAGACGGAGGTCCTCATCCTTGGCTCCACCCCTTCCGCCTGGGACGACTCCAGGTGGCCTGCCTCGCTCGGAATTGCGCCAACACCCACCGACCACGCACGCAACCTGGGATTCATCCTGGACTCCTCTCTCTCTATGACCCAACAAGTCAACGCCGTCTCCTCTTCTTGCTTCAACACCCTCCGTATCCTTCGCAAGATCTACAGATGGATCCCCACCGAAACCAGAAGCACGGTCACCAAGGCCCTCGTCACCAGCAGGCTGGACTACGGCAATGCCCTCTATGTGGGAACCATGGCCAAACTCCAGAATAGACTCCAACGCACACAAAATGCCTCCGCACGCCTCATCCTCAACATCCCCCACCACAGCCACATCACCGCCCACCTGAACAACCTGCACTGGCTCCCCGTCAACAAAAGGATCACCTTCAAGTTTCTCACCCACGCTCACAAAGCACTCCACAACACCGGACCATCATACATCAACAAGCGACTCAACTTCTACACCCCCAACCGCCAGCTCCGCTTCGCTGACCTCGTCCTCGCCACCGTCCCACACATCCACCGAACTACCTCCGGCAGCAGATCCTTCTTCCACTTCACCACCAAGACATGGATCACCCTCCCCATCCACCTACGACAGACCCAGGACCTACTGACCTTCAGGAGACTCCTCTCAACACCTGGCTGTTCGATCAGTAGCTGCTTCCCCCCCCCCCCCCCCCCCCAGCGCCTTGAGACCATAACGGGTGAGTAGCGCGCTTTACAAATGTCTGATTGATTGATTGATATTCTCTTAATACTGAGTGATTTTGCATCTAAATGTGACCCCACGCTCCAGCTAAGTTTCCACTCAGGGTGAATTAACACCTAACTGTGTTTGCACTTAAATGGGAATATTGGGGCACATGCATCAAGCAATTTGCGATTGCAAACATTGCGAAATGGCCTTTTGCTGTGCATGAAGGTTTTTGGATACACAATTTAGGTAATCGCAATACCTTGCGATTACCTAAATTGCAAATGCAAATAGGGAATCACAATTTGCGATTCCCTAATGCTTCGTTAATGCACATGCACAAAGCTTTTCCTAAATGCGAACTCTGCATTTCGGAAACGTTAATTAACATCAATTTGAAGTTGATGTTCACCATGTGCATACTTTGAAAAATGCACAAAAATGCATTTTTCAAAGTGCCATGTGGCGCACACATGCCCTAGGGCTTGTGTGTGCCTTACATGTGCACATATTTTTCAGGGGCGCCTCATGGCGGCCTTGGGGCCCCCAGGCACCCTTGCCTCTGCATTACCTAATTTGCGATTGCCAATCAGGTACTTGCCATTTGGGCAATGCAAGACCATTCTCACCTGTGGGCCTTGAGGCCCAAAGGAAAGAATGGAGTCGCAAATGCAAATAGAGATTCCCTAATTGCATTTGTGATTCTTAAGGAATCACAATTAGGGAATCGCTATGTGCTCTCTGTTTTGTTACATTTCATTTTGCGATTACCAAAAACCGATTTCTTAAAAATCGCTATTTGGTAATTGCAAAATGCACCTTTGATGCATGTGCCCAATTGTCCTTACATTTGTTTTAGAAATACAATTGTTTCCACACTCTGGCTGATGTTGCATAAAAGGTCCTTTTGTACCTAAATTAGTTTTTGCTCAAGTCAAGTCAAAATGCTTTATTCGGTTTGTAAAAAAATACAACCATATAGCAACAGGCATAATAAACATCAATAAAATTACAATTCTAGAACATGCTTCCATTAAAACGTATCATAATGTATCAAGATAAAACACGAAAACCCTATACAATTAATTCTGTATCTAGTGTACATTAGCAGCATTTGTAGAACGTAATCGCTATGCCTTTCTAAAAAGTGCATTTGACTATAATAATAACAATTATACAGCCTTTAATTATGTGCAAATATACAAATAAAGTGCTAAATATCATTGCCGTGTCAATATATGTGCAAATTAGCGAGTCAAAAGCAAGGTTCGATTACAACCTTCCTAAAGTGCAATATGCAATTAGCAGCACTTAATCAACTATATACACTAAAAATAAAATAAAGCACAGTGCAAGTGCTAAACCATTCTAACAGTTCATATTATGCAGTAGCAGCAATTTATCCGACATACATATATGTGCAAATTAGCATGATACAGTGCATGATGTCGCCAACATCTTCCTTAAAGTGCACAGTACATTTAGCAGCTAAAGAAATTCATATAATAATTGATTTTCTTACAGAAATACATTTTAAAATATAGGTGGCCACATGAAAACATACGTCTGGGGTCTCTAAATTAAACAGTAGTTGCATCGCTGATTGGATACCATGCGTATTATATTTTAAAAAGATGGGTTTCAAATAAAATTTTCTAAAAAAGGTATAAAAAATACAAGATAACATAAAATGACACGTGCTCTGTTTTGATTTACCGTCACATGGACACGAGCAAGTGCCAGGTTTTTTTGTCACAGGAAAGGCCACAAGGTGATGCACAATTCCTAAGCGGAGACGGGTTAGTACAAATCGATGGGAAGTAATACTAACAGTTGCAAGGTAAGAATGGAAACCTTCATTGGTGTTGTATTGCTGGTAAAGGTTGAATGTACTTTGTTTTTCATATTTTTCCATTCTAATCCCAGCTGTATACTTTAAAAAAGAGACCTTTAACTCCCGCTTCGATAATGTGGAACCCATTGTTAAGTCATTAAATATGTCCAGACCATACAATGTTTTGTACCAATGATATATATGACTCAGCCAGGGGATATTCGATCGGCAGTCAAGTTTGATACAATCGGTTATTACGTCCTGCGTAAACTTTGTCTCCTCCTTTGCCCAAATTGAACGCCATAAGGACAGGGGACGGAGGGCAATTAAATCATTAACATAATGCATACCTAGTTCCTTATGTGTTAACTCAGTTGAAACCGTGGCTGGAGCACTGATTAATCGTTTTAGAAACACATTCTCCTTGCCCTGAATCAATTTGGCACTCTGTGCATCATACCCCCAAACCCCGGCCCCATATATAGCTGAGGAGATACATCTTACGTTAAATAGGGTTAGCATTTCATAAATTCTGCGGTCCCCCAATTTGGCAGCAAATCTAAAAATACAGTTTGTATTCCTAGTCATTTTAAAAAGAACACTTTTTTGTTCGTTAATCCATCTCCCATCTCTTGAAAAGGTAATGCCTAAATAACAAAAACTGTTAACAGATTCCAATCTCTCCCCTTCCAGAAAAAAGGGCTTGCTTTTTCTTGATTTTTTACCGCACACCATGGTAACCGTTTTCCCTTTGTTGATTTTCAATTTCCTATTTTCAATAAATACGTGGAATTGATTAATTAAATGTTGCAGTCCATTATGAGTCCTAGAAAGGAGAACCGCGTCATCTGCGTATAAAAGGACTGGGATAGGGTTACCATTAATGATGGGAGCATCTGCATTAGTCTTTCTTAAAATTGTATCAACCTGATTTATAAAAAGAGAAAACAGTAGGGGGGCGAGTACGCATCCTTGGCGGATACCTCTCTTAACTTTAAAAAAGGGAGTGCACTCGCCATCTGTTCCAAACCTAACTTTGCTGGATAAGTTATTATACAGACGGGCAAGCAGATGGATAATTTCAATGGGGGCACCCATTTCCAAGAGAGTGGGCCAGAGCAGTGCGTGTTCCACCAAGTCAAATGCAGAACTCAAGTCGGCAAAGCACAAATAAAGATGACCAGGTTTTGCTTTGGTATACTTGCCGACTATGAGTTCCAGGTTCACGCACTGCTCCATGGTACCAATTCCCCTATGGAACCCATACTGGACTGGGGACAAGATGTTTTTCTCCTCAGCCCAGGCTTCCAATCTCACTAGTAGGGCTCGACTAAGGATTTTAACTGTCGAGTCCAGAAGTGAGATTGGTCGATAATTTCGGGCCTCCGACCTAGATCCTTTTTTGTAGAGGGGTATGATAATTGACTGGCCCCATGTCTGTGGTAAGCTATCTTCCACAGCAGCATTAAAATAACGGGTTAAAATTGGGGCCCATAGAGACGTTTCATGTTTGTAAAAATCCATGGGTACCCCATCAGGCCCAGGTGCTTTTCCCCCCTTACTGTTTTTAATTGCCTCTGTGACTTCACTCAAAGTTAAAAACAACTGCATTTTCTGCCATTTAAAACATGATACTGTGTCTGTATTAAAAGTAGACCCATCTGAATTAAGATCAGAGTTAAAAATCTCTGAGAAATGCGCAATCCATTCAAGGCAGCTAACATGGGAACTGACCTCAGGTGTATTATCATTCTTTAAGAATGGGCCATTAATAGTTTCCCAGAAGAGTTTATGATTTTTAGTTGCAGAGGCCATATCAAGTTTATACCAGGCATCATTTTGCAACTCCTTTTTCCTGGTTGCCAGGGCCAACTTATAATTAACCCGTTCTTCTCTAACTCTTTCTTTATCTCTAGGTTTACCATCAAGTACTCTTTTTAGCCTATTTAGGGTCTGGGCACAATGTTTGTCAAACCACACAGTTTTATTTATTTTAGGCTTTCTATTTCTTATTAACAAAGAATTTTCAACTGTGCATGTAATTTTCAAAAAATTAGAAAGAACGGCTGGCGCTTTCACATTTGGTGCAAGGCAGTAATCAACCTCTTTGGGACATTTACAAATAACATCCTTCGTTATTTTGTTAGGGTCAATTTTAGTCCATTTATTTCTCATGCCATTTGGTCTTACAGCAGAGATCCCATGGACAGATCTGCCGTGCACAACGGTTTTTGGGCCCCAACCCATTAACTCTACTGAAATGCTATTGTGATCACTCACAGGCTGCTCTATTACCCAAACATTGGAGAAAACGGATCCATTAGACACCAGCATATGGTCAATATTCGATTGGGCATCTCTCCCCCTAAATGTTGGGTACTTTTCATTATTTTTATTCTTTGTGCATTCAAGCAGCTCCAAATTTAATTTGGCTATCAGTGCGCTGCCATAATTACTGTGCGGGAAATGATTAACATGAGCACTGTCACCCCCTGCATATTCTTCATGATGACCACAAATCCCCTTCCGGGCGTGACTACAGGCTTGAATGTTAAAATCACCTGTCCACAGTATTGCAAAGTTATTTTTTGAAAGAGCAATTGCTGCTTCAATAGCACATTCAACATCTGGGACAATCTTATCCCGATTAGGACCCACAATATTATTGTAAAAGTTCACAATAATTAAATCCTTACCATGACTGTGTGTTAGCCGCAAGATAGACGCATGCTGACAAACTACTGTATGTCCCCCAACATAAAATTCCGTTAATTTTGTCGAAATCAGAGTCAACAGGCCTCCCTTTGCTCTGCCAGCCTTAGATGCTACTGCTGCCACGCTATAGGAGGTATAACCTTCCACTTGGATCTGTTCCCTATGCCATGTCTCTTGTAAGCATATTATATCATAACCACATGTAATAAAATTTTCCCAGAACGGGGTACAAAATTTTGCAACAATTCCCGCTATATTCCAGGTAGTAATTACAAGGGAGTCAGCATAACTGGCTCCTGTACCTTCAAGGTGGTTAGACAGAGATGATGCTTCTAGGCTTACTGTCGCATTAACGTTGACATTAACATTTGTCACAGTTACATCATTATCTGTGTCAATATCTATACATGACTCGTTATTGGGCAAAATTAACTTTGGCTCAATTACAGTTTTTACACAGTTTTCGTCCCCCAACTCTTTTTCCAAAATTACTGTGTCACCCATTGCAGCACTTTCGAAGTGCGGGGCCAAAGGTGGAGCATTCAGTCAATCATTCTCCTCTAATGAGTTGAACAACTGAAATCTATTAGAGATTGGAAGGGGGAAAAATGGGAGCAACATTAGGACAATTGATATGGGCAGCTCTTGGGTGCTGGAAGGTATGTGTAATAATTTGTCTTCCTGACTGATTCCTATAAACATAATCGAGTGAGAACAGCGTGGTGTTGTATTCATGATTCAATGGCATCGGTGCATGCATAATCGAATCTCTCGCCCATTCTGTAGTCCTAAAATTTATAATTATACAGTCTCCATTTATCTCCTTTTTATTTGGTCCCACTTAACCAACCCTCTGTGTAGTTGTAATCTCATCTGCCCCTCGTATTGGAAAGCCACAATTTTTCACCAACCAGTGCAGGGTTTTATTTTTTAGGGTTTCCTGATTTTCAAATTGGGTGGGCAGCAATTTAGGAACATTAGCGAGGATCGCTACATATGGTCTACATTCGGGTGGCAAATTAATAGTGGCAGGGATGATGTTGTTAATTTTGTGCCTTAGTACTGGCAAGATCTTATTATTATAGACAGGGTTGCTGGTACTCCTCTGACCCCCAATTACTTTCTGCCCATCTACTATGTTAGGGGAGATGGTTGCTGGCCTCTGCATTCCACTTACAGATGTTACCGAATTTGCCACCATAGTGGACGTACTTGGGATACAAGTTGCTGGGCTTGGTCTGTTTTTGCTCAGGCTCCCAGGATGTACATTAATTGTGTGGGATCTGGCTTGCGTGCCCAGATGTTCTATGACATCCAAATTAGCTATACCTAGTTTTTCTAAATTCTCTACTTTTTTACTTAAAGTTTCTAGAGATACCATCACTGGTGCAATATAGGTTTTTACCATTTTGTCAAGATATGTTACAAGTACCTCAACATTAGTTGGAGTTAGTATTTCCTTTGAATGTGTATCCTTTATGTGTGTGCTTCCACTATTCCAGTGTGTCTAACCCTCTTTTTCGTAAATTTCTGAGGTTTGTAAAGCTCTCTTCTTTTTCCTTCTGTATGTTTTATCCTGTTTGTTAATTATCAACCTTTTTCGACTTTGGGTAGATTTCCTTTTAGATGGTGCAGGGTCACAGTCAATTTCGCTACTTGACAAGCTGATGTCACTAGTTTGTGCAATTGAAATAATGGCATTAGTGTCACAAACATCCAATTCCCCTATGTCTATAGGCATATCATTCTGCGTTAGGGGCTGTGGTGTTATACTAGCTGACAAGTCAGGTGTTATTGACAGTCTATTCTCCCTAACACAGAACACAGTAGGTTCTAAAGGTTGCGCTACATCAGGTTGGATTAGATCATACTTTGGCAAACCTGCAAAAGATTCCAACAATAGAGAGTCATGGGATATCGTTGTTTCATTAGTAACACTAACATGTGTGGTGGTATTTTTTGGCGATTGACTTATTAAACACACACTAGCTCGTAAGGAAAGTCTCCTTTCTGTATGTTCAATAGCGTTTACAACAACCCCAAGTGTCTGTTGCAGCATTCTGTCAATTGCAGTTAAGGTGGGTAAAGGAGTTGGCACCAATGTTTGTTTTCTTGTAGCAGAACGTGTGTGCATAGGTGTTTTTCTTACCATCGCTCTGCTTTTGCTTTTACCCTCCATCAGGAATATAACAGACCGCTGATCTTTTGTAGTCAGACACAATGTAGGATTACCCTGGGTACGTAAGTATTTAAGAAAGGCCAAAGGGGGTAGCCCGACCCGGTCTCCTGCGGTCTCTGAGGGCCTCAGAGGGCCCGCCCTTTGCCCGGGCTTAGCCCGGCGCGTCCCGCGCGCGTCCTCGCGGGACGAGGAAGGAGTTCTGACTTTAAGCGCCTCCTGGCGCTGCTTGCTGACGCTGGGGGAGGCGACCTCGCCACAGGGCTGCTGGGAGTTGTGGTTCCTGGAGCTCCCGACCGGCGGAGCCAAGCCCGGCCAGCCGGAAGTGCTGGATGGAACGCTGCGGCGGAGCTAAGCCCGGCCGCCCCTCGGACCCTGGGGGCAGGCTTCACGCCACAAAGGAGCCTCGGGAAGCTGGAGGTAGGCTCAAATGATACCAGACGCACAGGGTCTGCCACTGGGTCCTCGGCAGGAGTTCTGACTTTAAGCGCCTCCTGGCGCTGCTTGCTGACGCTGGGGGAGGCGACCTCGCCACAGGGCTGCTGGGAGTTGTGGTTCCTGGAGCTCCCGACCGGCGGAGCCAAGCCCGGCCAGCCGGAAGTGCTGGATGGAACGCTGCAGCGGAGCTAAGCCCGGCCGCCCCTCGGACCCTGGGGGCAGGCTTCACGCCATAAAGGAGCCTCGGGAAGCTGGAGGTAGGCTCAAATGATACCACACGCACAGGGGCTGCCACTGGGTCCTCGGCAGGAGTTCTGACTTTAAGCGCCTCCTGGCGCTGCTTGCTGACGCTGGGGGAGGCGACCTCGCCACAGGGCTGCTGGGAGTTGTGGTTCCTGGAGCTCCCGACCGGCGGAGCCAAGCCCGGCCAGCTGGAAGTGCTGGATGGAACGCTGCAGTGGAGCTAAGCCCGGCCGCCCCTCGGACCCTGGGGGCAGGCTTCACACCACAAAGGAGCCTCGGGAAGCTGGAGGTAGGCTCAAATGATACCACACGCACAGGGGCTGCCACTGGGTCCTCGGCAGGAGTTCTGACTTTAAGCGCCTCCTGGCGCTGCTTGCTGACGCTGGGGGAGGCGACCTCGCCACCGGGCTGCTGGGAGTTGTGGTTCCTGGAGCTCCCGACCGGCGGAGCCAAGCCCGGCCAGCCAGAAGTGCTGGATGGAACGCTGCGGCGGAGCTAAGCCCGGCCGCCCCTCGGACCCTGGGGGCAGGCTTCACGCCACTAAGGAGCCTCGGGAAGCTGGAGGTAGGCTCAAATGATACCACACGCACAGGGCTGCCACTGGGTCCTCGGCAGGAGTTCTGACTTTAAGCGCCTCCTGGCGCTGCTTGCTGACGCTGGGGGAGGCGACCTCGCCACAGGGCTGCTGGGAGTTGTGGTTCCTGGAGCTCCCGACCGGCGGAGCCAAGCCCGGCCAGCCGGAAGTGCTGGATGGAACGCTGCGGCGGAGCTAAGCCCGGCCGCCCCTCGGACCCTGGGGGCAGGCTTCACGCCACAAAGGAGCCTCGGGAAGCTGGAGGTAGGCTCAAATGATACCACACGCACAGGGGCTGCCACTGGGTCCTCTGCAGGAGTTCTGACTTTAAGCGCCTCCTGGCGCTGCTTGCTGACTCTGGGGGAGGCGACCTCGCCACAGGGCTGCTGGGAGTTGTGGTTCCTGGAGCTCCCGACCGGCGGAGCCAAGCCCAGCCAGCCGGAAGTGCTGGATGGAACGCTGCGGCGGAGCTAAGCCCGGCCGCCCCTCGGACCCTGGGGGCAGGCTTCACGCCACAAAGGAGCCTCGGGAAGCTGGAGGTAGGCTCAAATGATACCACACGCACAGGGGCTGCCACTGGGTCCTCGGCAGGAGTTCTGACTTTAAGCGCCTCCTGGCGCTGCTTGCTGACTCTGGGGGAGGCGACCTCGCCACAGGGCTGCTGGGAGTTGTGGTTCCTGGAGCTCCCGACCGGCGGAGCCAAGCCCGGCCAGCCGGAAGTGCTGGATGGAACGCTGCGGCGGAGCTAAGCCCGGCCGCCCCTCGGACCCTGGGGGCAGGCTTCACGCCACAAAGGAGCCTCGGGAAGCTGGAGGTAGGCTCAAATGATACCACACGCACAGGGGCTGCCACTGGGTCCTCGGCAGGAGTTCTGACTTTAAGCGCCTCCTGGCGCTGCTTGCTGACGCTTGGGGAGGCGACCTCGCCACAGGGCTGCTGGGAGTTGTGGTTCCTGGAGCTCCCGACCGGCGGAGCCAAACCCGGCCAGCCGGAAGTGCTGGATGGAACGCTGCGGCGGAGCTAAGCCCGGCCGCCCCTCGGACCCTGGGGGCAGCTTCACGCCACAAAGGAGCCTCGAGCAGCTTTAGGTAGGCTCAAATGATACCACACGCACAGGGGCTGCAGTTTTTGCTTTAAATAGTAATTTTTTTTTATCCTTCTTTACATACACCTGTGATTCTGCTCCTATATATGGTGTGACAGTTGATGTACTTTGCGTGTCTTTCCACTTCTGTTTTTTTTTGCACCTAGTTAGACATAAATGTGATGTGTGCTTTTAAATGTTTTCACCATAATTTTGATGTTGCACCAGGGGTGATTTTTCTGTCAAATCTGAGGTCTTATTGATGCTACGATTTACATGTAATGAGACTTAGTTTTGCTGCAAGTTAGGGGAGCTTGGGAAAACAAGCATTTGCAATGCAACAGGTCTCGGATTCACGTGAGTTTAAACTATGGGCATTGTAAAAGACAATGCCTTTTATTTGTTTTAAAAACGAAAAAGCATAAATGAAAGGCAGTGTCATTTACAATGCCAATAGCTCAAACTCACATAAATGCGAGACCTATTGCATTGCAAATGCTTGCTCACTATTGCCAGGCTGAATGCTACACACAGTTACATTCTCTATACCTGATGTCCCATGTAATAGCACCGGGTACAGCGTCGGATTGGTAACGCGGACATTCGGGCAATGCCCGAGGGGCCGGTGTTCGAGTCCCTGCTGTGGGCTGCTTTTTTTTAGCAGTCTGGGGGCCGATTTGGGCGCTGTCTCTACTGTTCGAACATCCAGCGGCCCAGTGGGTGTCTGGGTGGCCTTTCTATAGGCAGATGGGCGCTCATTACCTCCCATTTAGCAATAGGCAGAGGTGTCACTCCCTTTGTCTCGCTGGCAGGCCCATTAATGTGTGCACATACTGAGCGGGGCAGGGGGCCTGAGTAGAAGTGGCCTCACTTATTTCCAGGTGTATTTCAGCAGTGTAAACTAACGTGTACATTTTTTTTATTCCTCCCTAACCCCCGCCCCGCTTTTTTTTTTTTACGATTACGCCGAAGCTGTCATTTAAGGAAAAGGCATTATGCAAATGTGGGCCGATTTTTTTTTTGCGTGCCCGGGCCGATTTTCAATCCCAATCCAACCCTGACCGGGTATATGAGGTGTCTGTGAAAAGAGCTGTGTGGCGATGGGAGGCAGCCTCTGCATTAACTGTGTGATTAAGATGGACAAAGAGTTCCGATCTACCCGTAACCGAGAGCTGAAATTGTCCCAGGAGCCTCTAACCGGTGAATAGCATTTTCGGGGGAGGGCTTGCGCAGAGCCACACACATATGCACTCCATCCTGTGCCTCATGCCCTATTGTTGAGGATTCGGCATGGAGGGGGGTTGTGAGGCAGCGTCGGCTGCCGTGAAATGACCAGGATCCTAGTGTGTGCGCAAAATAAAAGCCTAACAAAAGCAAGGTGCAGGATGCTATTATTAAAGCGTCCCACGTTGCAAACATAAATATATATATATTTTTTTTGTTAAATTAACTGGCATTACCTTAATTTTAAAAAGAAGACGCGCTGGCGCTATTACTGATGTGCCGCGTTGTAAGAAAAAAAAAACATACAATGTTAACACAAACAGCACATCGTGCATGCTTCTGCAGCTAAACAAATAACTCATTAATTAAGTGAATAGTCCTCACCAACTGGTAATAAAAGCTGCTGAGTACCAACACAAGTAAAAGGTCCAGTCCTCATGGGAGGTAACAAATGCAGACAAGGCGATACCATGGAGGGACTATTTACGAATTAGAAGCCAGCATTTATGAAGGACAATGACACAAACCAATGTGATATATGGGCCGAGAGTGGACGGGGCTTCAAAGCCATACTCCACTACTGCATGCCTTGCAACAGCTCATGCGCTGCCCAGGTTCGACCTAAAAATGGGCACAGACATAGGAAGCACAGAAATAGGGGAATTGCACAGAGACATGGCACAAATAGGCTGCACACATTTGTGGATGCCTGTGTTGCTATATTTTTGCATAGTAAAGCCAGACATATCGGCTTTGCCATTGTTTGTTTAACCTTTTTTAGAAAGAAATGAAGTTTACCAGCACTGCCAGACCTAAAGACAAAGATACATTTATTTTTGATAGTTCTGAAAACAAAATATGAAATCAGTTATTAAATACAACAAGCCTTTGCAATGCACTAGGTCTCGCATTACCTAAAGTATGAGCTATTGGTGCTGCATTATTATTTGCAATGCTAATACCTCAAACTATCAGTAATGCGAAACCTATTGCATTGCAAATGCTTGTTTCTTTTGCAGTTTGTCCATAAGGATGGTGGTATACTTCTCTATTTCTTGCTGATTGAAGAGCATTCCAACCTATATTAAATAAAGCTTGCTGCTTACTGTTACTTGCACTTACCTTTAAACATGTCTTTATTTTGAATTGTGACACCACATGCATGCAACGGAAAAAAGTGAAGCTGTAAGTCCCTCATCGCTATGTGCTGTTCTTGTTGCTGAAAATCTAGCAAGGCTAAAGGTAGTACACATGATGGGGCCACCTAGCAGCTATTCAGGATAACTCACTGACCTTGCCAAAAAGTATTAATGTTATACAGGCCGATGTCATCAATGATTCACTACCCTGCAGTGCAGAGGAGGTGTCTCATGTTATCCCTTTAATCTCAGCTGCAGTGCTGAAAAATAATATATATGGAAATATTGTACATTTTTTGCATCTAATTTTTTTCCGGATTAAACTACTTAAGTGAAATATTTCTATTTGTAATTCCTTAGAATGGGAAACATCATCCTAACGATCACCATAATGCAACACAAACATCACTCCCCCTCAATCAGTACATGTCACTGTGTGTGGGAAGGCAGAGGTTTTGAAAGTGGTAAGCTTTCTGCTGGCACTGTTTTGGGTAACCGGCCCCCTCGGTATTCCTAGTTGTTAACAAAGACCACTACATTAACATATCAGGGATGCTGCGTCTGTTTTAAGGCCATTTCTAGCCAGCTACGCTACAAATAAATAGGGTCACTACTTACATCATTGCTACTTTAGTCAACCGGTAATAAAGTATCACACTGCATAGCATAGAAATGTCATACATAAGCCCAGAAAGACCTGGAAATGTCACACATAAACAAACTGAAAACTTGGCAGCTATACGAACCTAAGGTCGATGCATTTCAGTGAGGCATGAGAGTCGCTGGTTCTGCCGGGGGCACTCGCATTTTACATTACGCCACTGCAAGGCATGAAGCAACAGCAACATGATGATTCACATGTGCAACCGCCCAGCCTGCAAGAAGACGGAAAACAGGTTTCTTTCACCACAAAACAAGATTAATTACACAAGCCAAGGGGTTGTGAAAAGAATTTCAATTAAGTGTGAACAGAAAATGTGGCTTTGTTGGAGGCATCCATAGTGAATAAGAACAGATGTGGAGTGCAAACAGAAGATTCTGATAGTCTATCGGGATTTAAACATTTGAAGACCGCTCCCTGCTTGAGCCAAGGAGCTTGTGAACCAGTGGATAGGGGTCGTGGAGAAAAGGCAACCGGACAGAAAACAGAGAAGTCAAAAAGAAAATAGCGGCGCACGAACCCGAGCAACTGAAAGAAAATTATTTTAAAACAAGCACTAGAATCCGAACGTGACCACGTGGCAATCAGTAGCTGCAAGCAGATGCCTTCTTCCGGTTCCAAGGGGGGGGGAGCATTGTTGAACAAGCCATGCGGGCGCGAAAGTGAAAGGGACCATGCTACAGAACAGATGGCTCCCTGGGAGTCCCTGCTCGCTCCTGTAAGTTGCAGGCCGCCACACGCCCGAGTGACGGTCTATAGTGATTGCAAGAGGCCCTCTCCTAGCGCAACGCATGCGCGTTACGATAGGCGAGACCTAAAAATGAAATGTATTCTGATTAGTGACATAGAATGTTTTGCTCAACCTCAATACTTGTGGTAAATGTTTTAAATTAGTTTAAAACAGACGCAACAGAATGTATAGGGATGAAGTGAAAATAACATAGCCTACTTAGTTTGTAACCCTGATGATTGGAAAAGCAACCTACGTTTCTTCGGTGATTCATTTCCCACCAAACTTTAGATTTCACTATGAGGTACAAGGAAAACTGATAGCCCCTTTCTAGGCCTTTCCGGACAGATGTAAAAGATCTTCTGTGCATGAGTACCCTCCAGTGAATAGAACTTGGAGAGTCATGCTTGAAGTATACAAATCCTTTCAGTGGCATGGAAAATCTGTGTCCTGTTTATTTTTGTGGATTAACCTCTTTTACCAATAGCAGCCACAAATGTTATCAAGCACAGTACATAACTTAAATCTGAAATTGAAATGTACCCTCTCTTCTCATACATGGTCATCATCTCCATAGCCAAAACGACCTATAACAAATAAATGATTATGCCGAATCTGAAAAGCCATCAAGGTCATCATCAAAGCCGTCAGGCGTTACCTGAGTTTGATCCCAAATGCACTTATCTGGCAATTGCAATGCCAGCAATCAGTTATTCACCAAGACTAGGCAAGATCTAGAACCACCTCAATAGCTCAAACCACTTTAGTGCTACAGCTTCCATCCCTCTATGCTATATCCTGACCTGATGTGGACTCTTTTGAATTCCATCCTATTAGACTTAGCATCCTTAGATTCAATACAAAATGGAACAACATTCTCACTTCCACCATCATTAAACATCTCGGTAGAGAAGCACTCACACCAATCAACATACCAAATGCATTCCTCGTGCAAGACATCTTTTCCATTGCAATCAAAACAGAAAACCTCTCACTGCTCCTGAAAAGAGCAACCTTCAATCATGAACAACCTGACAGCTGACAATCTTTCACAAACCTACCATTCTTTAAAAACTAAATTAATTGGACACTCGGTATTCAACCAAAGACTTAGGGCCTCATTACGATGGCAATGGGACCGCAACCATCAGGCTGTCAGTGGCGGTCCCATCACCATCCGACCCTGCAGGACCACCCGCCGCATTATGATGGCCGGTGGATAGAGGGAGGGCGGAGAGACTCGCTCGCTGTCATGCATCCAACGGGCTCAGGGAGCCCATCAGACAGTTAGAGGGACTGCAATCTTTACAACAGTGGTGGTGCCTGCTCAGGCACCACCGTAGGGATTACAATGTCCCTTTCCACCGGCTCAATATGATGGTACCGTCCGTCACACCTTTAACATGTTTTTGTTTTTTCAACAACCAAATCCCAAAGCAGAATTTTGTTTTTCACAAAAACGAATAGCCTTCTTACTATGAGAGTTGCTTCATAATGTGGATGTAATTTAAAAATTTTTACTGTACCTTACCGCCACGTTTTTCAGGACAGTCAGGGAGAGTAAAAACTGGCCATTTAAAACCCCATTCTAATTTGGGCAGGCGGTCGAATGGCTAAGTCTCCAAAAGCCCTTATTCCGTTGGGCCATTTTACACGTTTGTCAGTGATGGAGACAGATTAGCTGACGTACATATATCTGGTAGGAGGACCTTTAGTATGGTGGAGCTGATCCTCTGTCACTGTTGTGATGAAGTGCCCTCTCCAGCAACAACCTCTAAATCAGCCCCTATGGTGGCCACGGAATATTTGCCATTGCTGACATACTTAAGGTCCGCACATCTGTAAATCAGGCAGGCAGTTGTACAGTTTGGCAGAGAACAAACCCTCTCTGCCAAACTCTAACTCGGGCCCTTTTTCATTCCAGATAGAATGTTAGACTTCCGTCATCATCGAGTTAGTGCAGCAACTATATTGCTGGTTTTGTGCTGCTCTGGAACTATGCAGACACCGCAACTGCTAAATATATTGTGCATGCAAACTACTCTTTATCGTTTGCCTTTATGACTGTCAGGAGAGGAGATAAGCTGGGGCCGAGTAGCTGTCTTGAGAGTTTCATCAATGCTTCTTCGAGGGACAATGCTTTTGCTTTGACCACTTCTTTCTGTTTTAGAAAGGAGCCCTTGGAATCCATGTAAATACCCAAATATTTATACGATGTCACAGTTTACATTTTTTTACCATTGAAGAACCACCCGCCATTTTGCTTCTTTCGATTGCCAAAGGTGATAGCTTTTGTTTTTGAGAGATTAAGTTCCGGAGCTTTACTTGATGAAAATGAGAGCAGCTGATCAAGGAGTCTATGTAAACCGACCATCGTGTGGCTAAATAAGACACGATCGTCGGCATAAAGCAATTACAAATTCAGGATCCTCCAAGCTTGGGAGGGTGAGAGTTGACGTTGTCTAATAGATGGGATAAATCGGATATGAAAAGGTTGAATAGAAGGCTGGCCAACACACATCCTTGTTTAACCCCACGTGAGGTCTGTATTTATCTTGAAACATGTGAACCCTCACCAGCTTAATGAGAATCCAAGTGTTTGAATGGAGTTGGATTATAGATTTTAACAAATCACTAAGAATTCCCCATTTTTGTAATTTGTGCCATAACAGGTCCCTGGGCACCCGGTTGATGGCCGCTTTAAAATCAACGAAGCAGCAGTGTAGTGACATTTTCGAGGATGCTGCTTTCTCCATGAGTATAGATAGGGCCAATAGGTTGCTAGTGGTACCTGATTTGGCCACAAAGCCAGTCTGATTAAATGGCAACTGCTGAGTTTTTAATGCCCAGGACGACAGATCTTCCAACAGGAGGCTCTCGTAGTATTTGGAGTATACATCCAGGAGTGCTATCATCCTATAGTTTTTAGGATCGGCGCTTCTGCCTCCTTTAAAAATAGGGAGAATTATAGCTCCTTTCCACGATTCTGGTATGTTATAAGTGTATCAGCAGTGCAACAATAAGGGTGCCAGATGTTCAGTCCAAAGCATGGGATTGGCTTTGAACAGTGCCTGTGGAAGCCCGTTAGGACCTGAAGCCCCGTCCGACTGGGCACTACTGATACAGCGAGCAATATTTTGTCTCATGTATGTATGAGTGGTTGCGTAGAGTGTATGGGCCCAATCGCATTGCAGAGAGTTTGAAAATTGATTTCTTCATAATCAAGTTAATTATTTGTGCGGAACAAAAACTCTGAATTGTACCATTTTTGTTTCGACAGCGTGCACCATGTATAGAAGTTTTATTGATGGGAAACCTGCATCCATGGATGCAAAAAGCATTGCAGCAGGATTAGCCCCACCATTTGCAGGTAAGATTGGTTGCATTACCCAGACCACTGGGCTAACAACTATTCAGCACTAAATTCCACTGCTGTCACAGTATCTGTCGGAATAACCTTTTCCTATGTTTTTTCCTAGGCACCATCGCATTTGGCATCTGCAAAGAACTTGTTGAGAAAGTGATTCTGGTCTCCGATTAGGACATTGTAGAGGCGATGTCAGTTCTGTACCGGGCAGGGTTGGTTGTCGAGCCATCTGGGTCAGCAGCATTTGCTGCAGTTTTAAAAAATAAAATTCCTGACATTAGTGAGAAAACAGTGGTAGTTGTGATATCGGGGGGCAATATTTCACCAGAAGAACTCAGTAATATTTTTATATAAATCAATATATTTTACCCATTTATTCATTCAAAATGTGTTAATTCATTAAATATTTACGGACGCTTTTGAGAGATTGTATGATTTGATATACAGACAGCAGTATCCCATCAAGCACTAGCAAAGCCAATTGGTCTGGTTATAGTGTGCTAACACATGCACACACAGGCATGCACAAATTCTCTGGGCACACTATACATCTACAGCATTTTACAGCCAGAACTATTGGGTTTGTCAATACTAGGGTGAAAGTGCCAAAAATGCATTGGTTTCTGTACAGACTATATATATGTTATGAGTTATTAAACATGACAAACAGTGTGATGACTGAGAATACTTTTTCACATGTAAAGTAGCTCCCCTTGCATTCCATTGGAAACATTTGCCAGAGGGTGGAATGATACACCAGTCACCCAACAGTATGGGAGACAGAGCTACTCCTCTGCGTGGAGCTAAAGCTCACTCAATCTCTGTTTTAAAGATAATGGTAAAAATGGTTCTAACTGACAGTTGCGTTGCCAAGCCAGACCTAAAAAGGCATTAGAAGTTAAATATTTTCCTTGTTATTGACACCATTTCATGGGAATGCATCAGTTGTTTTTTCCTTGATTAATCTACAGTATCGTAATTGAGTGATAAAGTAGTGTTAAACTAGTTAGCAGATAATTTTGACATATTTAGGATTGCGTTTCAGCATTTAAGTTTGAAATTGAAATTGCATTTACACAGTGGCTACTTAGCCTTGATGAAGTTTCTCTATTAAATTAGCTGACTTTGTAAAGATTTTAAGTAAAATGATTGATGTTAAATTAGCAGTTTTCATATATGCAGAGGTGATCTGCATTAGTGTATGAGAGCAGTAGCCTGCCAAGTATTTATCCAAAATGAGATACATTTACAGACAATTAATTTGGAAGGCAATCATTTGCGTGTTTAAAGACTTTGGTTACAATCTGCTATCTAGAGGCTGCTGTTGTGTACTAAAATTGGAAGCCCCAGACCAAATATATGAGCAAGAAGAGATGGACAAAATTCGAGTTTAAAAAGATTTACTGATAAAATTGGCATTTTGCAAAATTTAGAAACTAAAAACATACCTGTATTAGAAACAAGTAATATAATAGAAAATGCAAACAATAAACAGTGTAAAACACTTCCAAAGAGACACGTATCAACCAATACACAACTAGTAGAAGAAATCTTTCGCCTAACTTCATCACTTTCAATAAAATATGTCCAAACGTAAGATCTGTAAAAGAAAAATTATCAGAGAATATCAATGTTCAGATGCTGTTTCAGACAGCAACATGACACATCACCC
Organism: Lissotriton helveticus; assembly: GCF_964261635.1. Lineage (NCBI taxonomy): Eukaryota > Metazoa > Chordata > Amphibia > Caudata > Salamandridae > Lissotriton > Lissotriton helveticus. The sequence goes on from NC_136057.1 coordinate 1,241,304,444, forward strand.
TATGGCAATGTCATTGATCTCTGAACATGTACTGGCGAAGTCGGTCTGACTCATTGGTACCATTTTAATCTTACGATCGCCTAAGTGGATGGGAGGTTGGTGGGCTGTGGCAGAGGAATAGCTGTATCCTTGCAGGGTGGAGGGAATAGTGAAATCGGTAATTGACCTGCTCTTGGGTAGGGGTGATAGAAGCGAAGAGTTAGCCTACATGCCAGTGGTCCATCTATAACGGCGGATCACGCCCTGATTAGGCATTCCTCTGACTCTATGTCCTGCCGTACCCATCAACAGTAGATGAATTGTCTCAGTAGTTATTCTTGGGGAGTTTTATATGAGGAGGTTTTACTTGCTCTCTGGTGTAGTGATAGCGTGTTGCAGAACATTAAGACCTGTGCTCCGAGGGGCATATTAGCAAGAACCTCGTTAAAAGTATCGCAGTTTTACGGCAGGAAACTGCCGCTAAAACGACGATAACGGGCTTGTTAATATGCGTTATAGAAGCCCAGGTTAGATGTGCAGGACATCGGCGGTAATTTTAACAAAGTTCTTGCTAATTTGCCCCGAAGTTCCTTGCCTCGATGGTTTGACCTCATAGTTGTGGCATTGCATGAGTGCTTGTCAGCCAAGGATTCATGGTTAGCACAGTGGAGACCAGCTCCTGCACCACGCAGAGGGATTCGACTGCTAGAAAGAGAGGGTTTATATGTTTCACTTTACTGGTAAGGCACATATTCACTGTGAGATCTCTTTTGAGTAGAATTTATGTTTTACACTGTTACGTAGATTCCTCAAACATTATCTCTTCTCTTAGTATAATCAGTGAAAATAGTTTGCGTTAGAAAAACGCTGCACATAATTCTTTTCGCTTTCTTATTACCTCGGTTTTTTTTTTAGCATTCTCTTTTGTATGTCAATTTACCTCGTCACTCATGTCAGGCCATTTATCTGAGGCGTGTGTGACTCAAGGGCAGTTAGGCAATCATTGTAACAAGTGTTGTCATTGTCCTTTAAAACAAAGAAAACGGGTACTGCTGCGAGCTCACTGAATCATTAAGTGCCTCGTGTTTAACTACAGGCGGTAGCAAGGTCGAACAGCTAAGGCTTATTCTTAGAATGCTCAATTTAGGGCGCACATATAAGGCTAACAAAACTAGAATGTTACTTCTCTGTAGGAAAGTATACAATACCTATTTACATTGAGGTAATATGCTTTGTTACTTCGGGAGTCTTGAGAGACATTTGTTGTCTTGGGGTGATCTCCCAGGTCTCTTGCAGGTGCTGCTTGTGCTGGCAGCAGCTGCTTTCATTTCCCCTGCAGTTTGTTTGCAGTTGCAATCCAATGAACGAAGTGCAATGGCGGTGACAGAGGTACACTCGTCTCCTTGGTCTGGTCTGGGCGTACTAAGCAGGCAGCAGAGAGGTACTGGTGTCAACTGGAGGTTCAAGAACCCTGAAGCCATGCTGTATCCTCACAGATGGACCCGGCATAGAAACGATTAAGGACACAGTCTTATCTTTGGCATTGCAGTCGCGTGCAACCTCCCTGGGAGTGGGGGGGGGGGGCTGGGCACAAGGTTAGTTGGGCATGGTAAGGCTTTTGGTGGCCTCATTTTATATCTGCACTTAGAGAGGCAGGCAGACGCCTTTGAAGGATGCCACAAACCCTGGTCAGCTTGCAGCTCTTTATTTGGGTCTTCTCGGTTCAGTTCATTTCAAGAATACTTTATTCGGTTTGCAAAAACTATAAAAGCAACAAGAATACATTACACAAGAAAGAATAAATACATGCCATCCAATGAAAAATAATATCAATTCATCCATAAAATTAAAGTAACAGTAATGATCACCTTCTCTCCAGTTATAATAAATCATCATCCACTCCCCAGTGATAAAAAAGTAAACTGAAACACCATGTGTGGCAGCTACAGTTAGAACAAATGCACGTCACTACCTTAACATACATTTTATTTATATAATAATTTCTAAATCATTAAACCGAAAACACAGTGAATCCTAATAAATACATATATATGTAAAAAGTACCCCTATGCCCCAGTCATGCCTTTCTGATCTTCCTAACCCGTCCTAAGAACATTTCTAGAGAGTGACAGATAAGAGGAGAGTGCAGTTGTTGAAGATACATCAGTGGTGGCCTACATTGAACAAAATGTAAAGATTTCTCATACAAACTACACAAGAATCATAGATGTAAAGTGCTTCATTCTGACAAAGCACCACAAGGGCATGGTGGTAAGTGCATACCCGAAGAGTTTATATTAGTAAAAGCGACTAAATAATGCACAATATTAAAACAAAGTTAATAAAAATCTTTTTTCCACATTTGTTACCATGGACATATTGGGTTGAATGCCAGATGGACTAAGCCAGGTGGCATGTGCTGCAACTGAAGCTTTTTTAGTTCTATCTTCTCCCTCACTCCCTTAACAAATTTAAAGAATGTCACTTTTAAAACCATTTTGCTCAACCCTTCCAGGGCGTTTGGTTCTTCAAAATATCTTATGGTGCTCATACTTTCAAACAATTTCCTAATAAAGTTTAGCTATGGGAGTTATAGCCACCATCCAAAGACAGTTCAGTGAGGCTGCCGGCTTTGTCCAAACAGCTTGCAAGTATAATAATGGTGCTGAAAGGATTTTATCCTCAATATATGGTATGCCGTTTCATCATGACATATAAAATTGGTGCAGCTGGGGGAGGGGGGTGGACAGGTAACATCCTTTTCAAACATTTGTTTGCAACATACTGCAATATATCCTCGTCTGAATACCCTCATATTCCTGCACCATAACATATCTCCGAGACACATTTGCTGTTATATGTAGAGAACATCACCTTCAGAGGCCTGGTACCTAACCTTGATGCAAATCTTAAAACTGCTTCCATGGTTTTTATCACAGTACATCCTTATGGCTGCCATCAAGGATTTCCAATTGTTATAACAACTGAAAAGAAGACCAAGATAGGTCAAGGTGTCTGTGGTAGCAATCTTGTTGCATTTAATAACATTTGTACAAACCTTCTTCTAAGTTGTGCCAATAATCTTACTAAAAGACTTTCCTTGGTTCACGCTCACCTCCAGGTTAACTATAAAAAAAGTAAAAGTATCCAAAAGTGTTTTGAGGGCATTCCTTTAGCGTGCCATCAGAAGTACATCATCTGAATAGAGCAAGATGGGCAGAGAGCGAGGTCCTACTTGCGGCATATCACAAGCTCTCACCACAAGGAATTTCTCGATAGAATTACTATATAATGAGAATAAAAAACGGGGCTAAAACACATCGATTCCCCACCCCTTTGTTCACTTTGAATGACTCCATGCACTCTTCCTTTCCACCGTATCTCACTAGGGTTTTTGGTGCCTCTGTACAATTTGTCATTAAAATAGTATAATTGATATCAGCCAATAGGCCTCACAGTTTAGAACAAATGAATCAAATGCATGTCCATGAATGCCATGGGAAATGGCTCCTTTTTGGCAAGGGTGTATTTATTAATGTGGAGATTCAAGTTCAAGCACTGCTCAGTGGTACCGAATTCCTTGCGAAAACCATACTGAACGTCAATCAATCAATCAATCACTGCATTTGTAAAGCGCGCTACATACCCGGGGGGGTCCCAAGGCGTGGGGGGGGGGGGCTGCTACTGATCGAAGAGCCAGGTCTTGAGAAGTCTTCTGAAGGCCAGCAGGTCCTGGGTCTGTCGTAGGCTGGTAGGGAGAGCGTTCCAGGTCTTGGCGGCGAGGTAGGAGAAGGATCTGCCGCCGGCGGTGGTTTTCCGGATGCGAGGGACTGTGGCGAGGGCGAGGGTGGCAGAGCGGAGGTTGCGGGATGGGGTGTGGAAGCTGAGCCGGTTGTTGAGGTATGTTGGTCCGGTGTTGTGTGGTGCTTTGTGTGCGTGGGTGAGGAGTTTGAAGGTGATTCTCTTGTTGACGGGGAGCCAGTGTAGGCTTCTCAGGTAGGGTGTGATGTGGCTGCGTCGGGGGACATCGAGGATCAGTCGTGCCGAGGCGTTATGGATTCGTTGTAGTCGTCTCAGGAGCTTGGTTGTTGTTCCTGAGTAGAGGGTGTTCCCGTAGTCGAGTCTGCCGGTGATGAGGGCCTGGGTGGCGGTTTTTCTTATGTCAAGAGGGATCCATTTGAAGATCCTGCGGAGCATCCAGAGGGTGTTGAAACAGGATGCGGAGATGGTGTTGACTTGCTTGGTCATGGAGAGGGTGGATTCTAGGATGACGCCCAGGTTGCGTGCGTGGTCGGTGGGTTCCGGGGCTGTGCCTAGCGATGTGGGCCACCAGGAGTCGTCCCAGGCTGATGGGGTGGGTCCGAGGATGAGGACCTCCGTCTTGTCTGAGTTCAGCTTTAGTCTACTTTCCTTCATCCAGTCGGCGACTGCCTTCATTCCTCTGTGAAGGTTGGCTTTGGCGGTGTGGGGGTCTTCGGTGAGGGATATGATCAGCTTGGTGTCGTCGGTGTAGGAGATGATGTTGAGGTTGTGCTGTCGTGCGACGTGGGCGATAGGTGCCATGTAGATGTTGAACAGCGTCGGGCTAAGGGAGGATCCTTGTGGGACGCCACAGATGATCTCAGTGGTTTTGGAGTGGAAGGGTGGGAGGCGGACGCTCTGGGTTCTGCCGGAGAGGAAGGATGTGGTCCAGGCCAGGGTCTTTTCTTGGATTCTTGCGTCATGGAGGCGTGTTGATAGGGTGCGGTGGCAGACCATGTCGAAGGCAGCTGACAGGTCCAGGAGGATGAGGGTGGCTGTTTCTCCTTTGTCCATAAGGATCCTGCTGTCGTCGGTGGCGGCGATGAGGGCGGTCTCGGTGCTGTGGTTGTTGCGGAAGTCCGATTGGGAGGGGTCCAAGATGTTGTTGTCTTCTGGGTAGCGGGTTAGATGTTTGTTGACAATCTTCTCTGTCACTTTTGCCGGGAACGGAAGCAGGGAGATGGGCCGGAAGTTCTTGAGGTCCTTGGGGTCCGCCTTGGGTTTCTTCAGTAGGGCGTTGATCTCGGCGTGCTTCCAGCTTTCCGGGAAGGTTGCTGTCTCGAAGGAGATGTTGATTGTTTTCCGGAGGTGGGGTGCGATGGTTGTGCTGGCAATGTTGAAAACGTGGTGAGGGCACGGGTCGGAAGGGGATCCGGAGTGGATGGAGTTCATGGTTTTGATGGTGTCTTCGTCGCTGACTCTGGACCAGGTGGTCAGGCGACTGGTGTGGGTGAAGGTCGTGGGGATGGTGGTCTCGGTGGTGGGTGCGGGGGTGTCGCAGTTGAAGCTGTCGTGGATGTTGGTGATCTTGCGGTGAAAGAAGGCGGCCAGGGGGTCGCACAGTTCTTGTGATGGCGGGATGTCGTTGGTGTTGGAGCTGGGGTTGGAGTGTTCTTTCACGATGCTGAAGAGCTCTTTGGTGTTGTGTGCGTTGTTGTCTAGGCGGTCCTTGAAGGCGGTCCTCTTGGCCGTCCGGATGAGTTGGTGGTGTCTGCGAGTGGCGTTCTTGTGGCCTGTGAGGCTGTCTGGGGATCGGTCGCGGAGCCATTTCTTCTCAAGCTTCCGACAGGTGTGCTTGGAGGTCCAGAGGTCCTCGGTGAACCATGCGGCTTTCTTGTTGGTGTGGTTGGTTGTGGAGATCTTGAGAGGGGCGAGGGTGTTGGTGCAGTCGTTGATCCACTGTTTGAGGTTGGTAGCGGCGGAGTCGGGGTGGCTGGGGTGGGCGGGTGGTCTCAGGGCGAGGGTGGTGGCCAGTTGATCTTTGGTGACCTTGCCCCAGCGGCGGCGTGGCAGCTGTTGGGTGCAGTGGTGTGTGGTGAGTTCCCTGAAGGTGAAGTGGACGCATCTGTGGTCGGTCCAGTGGGGTACGGTGGTGTGGTTGAAGGAGAGGTGGGGGCTTGCGGAGAAGATGGGGTCCAGCGGCGTGGGTGGGTGTAGTCATGAGCTTTTTGAGTCCGAGGTTAGCGAGGTTGGCGATCAGGGCGGTGGAGTGGGCGTCGTTGTTGTTCTCGAGGTGGAAGTTCAGGTCCCCAAGGAGGATGTAGTCCGTGGATGCGAGGGCGTGGGTGCTGACGAGGTCGGCGATGGCGTCACTGAACTGTGGTCTTGGTCCTGGTGGTCTGTAGACGAGTGTTCCTCTGAGGGTTGTGTTGGGGTCGGTGTGGATCTGGAAGTGTATGTGCTCGGCCGTGGTGAGGGTTTCGTCGGTGTTTGTCGAGACTCTGAGGGTGTCTTTGTGGACGATGGTGATTCCCCCTCCAACTCCGTTGGCGCGGTCTCTGCGGGAGATCTTGTAGCCCTGTGGGATAGCAATGGCGATGTCCGGCGCTGAGGTGGTGTTCAGCCAGGTCTCCGTCGGGAAGGCGACGTCAGGAGCGATGGAATCTAGGAGGTCCCAGAGTTCGATGGCGTGCTTGCGAGCGGAGCGGGTGTTGAGGAGGATGCAGCGGAGGTGGTTGGGTTCTCTGTTTGGTGGTTTGGTGAGCTGGATGCTGGTGAATCTGCTGTCCCGGCAGGTGAAAGGCCCTTAGGTGTGCTTCAGATGGCCTGGTAGCAGGGGTGGTATCGTCCGGGGTTGAGTGCGTGGATGGTGCTGGAGTCGTAGTGCAATCTGGCGTTGCGGGGGGTGCGGGGGACAGGGGTTCTGGCGCTGGGCACGGGTCGGGCGCAGACGGTCTTGACTTTTGCGCGCTGGCGGCACGCCCGCTGCGCACATCCGCTGCGCTTCCGCGCGCCGACCTCCATAAGAGGCGAAGTGGGAGGGAGGAGCAGCTGGGAGGCGGAGCGGGGCGGCCAATGGGCGAGGGCAGGGAAACAGAAGGAATAAGGGGCGGGCTGCAGGGGAGCAGCGGCGGGAGGCGGGGCGGGCACAGAGGGCACAAAGGAACACCTGAGAACGGAATAAGATACAAAATTAAATGCCAAGGTGGAAGAAAACACAAGATTAGCAGTACAGTGCAGAACGCAAAATGCACACAGTCACCAGGGGCGAGCTCCGGGCAGCGGCAGCAGTGGGGCAGAGTCACGGGCACCCAGGAGGAGCCGTGTGGCGTGTGGAGCGACCTGAGGACAGGTCACATATTATATTCTTATCGTCTGCATAGACCTCCAGTTGTCAAAAGTACTCTTTCCCCCACCGATTCTAACAGACAATTAGGCGTGTACCAGCTTGGTTCAGATTTGTTGCCTTTTTTTTTAAATTAGAACAATAACAGACTAACTACCGGTAGGGAAGGGTCCACACTTTACCACAGCTTTCAAAACATTTGGAACCAGCGCTGCCCAGAAATCAATATTATCTCTAAAGATGTCAAGAAGCAGACCATCCGGCCCTGGATCGCTTCCCTTCCTATAACTCTTAATGGCACTTATGACCTCATCAATAACCAACTCTAGGGGGTCAGATAATAGGACTGCCTTACTCACATGAACCCCTCTGTAATAGTTACCCTCTAATTTTTCTTTTAGCAAATAGGTGGATGCAGAGGGCCCGATTTATCAATGTGTTAGGGAACACAACACAGCAAGACATCTTGCTGCACTGTATGAAAGGGAGAGGGTAGGAATGCGCCATATTTACCAATATGTGGTGCATTCCTGTTCTCTGACTGCGCTGATGAACAATCTGCTGCCTGATGTCAATACAGATACCCTTGTGCCATGGTGCAAGGGTGCCTGCATTTCAGGCAGAATTGTTTCAGTGCAGGAAGGAACACCTTCTGCACAAAAACAATTCTCTGAGGATGTTTCCTCTTTCTAAGTGTGCTGCAGAATGCAGAACACTTAGAAAGAGGCAACAACGAGGTGAAATAAAGATTTCTCCTCATTGTACCTCTCCTGTGAAGGTACATAATTTTGATGTTTTGTGATGGGTCCCGGGATCTGTAGTCTCCACAACAGACCTCCATGGTTTCCCACACCATGGGGTAGAGCAGCGCTTTATAGCTCTGGTGCGGGGGGGGGGCTCCTACTCCTCCGGCAGCGTCTCTCTCATGGGATCCAATGACTCCTGGGACGTTTAGTCCCCACAACGGCCCTCCGTAGTTTCCCACGGGCGCAGTAGAGAGCTGCACTTGTACAGAGGTTCCTCCCCCTCCATCAGCATCACTCTCATAAACCCAATTGCTCCTGGGAACTCTAGTCCCCCACCCCCTACAGGCCTCCATGATTTTCCCTGCCCAGGGGTTGCGGGCAGCACTTTATAGCACTTGTAAACGGGCTCCTCCGCCACCAGCAGCAGCTCTCTAGTGATCCCACCAATAGACCTCCGTGGTTTACCTCATCCCGGGGTATACAGCAGTGCTTTAGAGCGCTTGTGCAGGGGCTCGCCCACCATGGGTTTCCTTCATGTCACTCTCGTGGGCCCGTTGGCTCCTGGGACCTGTAGTCCCCACAACAGACCTTTAGTTCCTCATTTGGGAATGTGATGGGAAAACGAGGGTCATTTACTGCGACTGTCACCCAGCGTTTGTCCATCATAACTGCCCCTTCCTCCCTTCGCCCAGGCCACTTCTGCCCTTGTATGCTCCCTTAGGAGTGGGAAGTTTCCTGAGGGGTCTGGTGATCTCTTGCTCCCAGGATCTCATCTCACTCCTGACCTGATCCACAACTGCCTTCACCAGTTGTTTCAAAATATTCAATTGCCTTATGTCTCCTCTTCCTCCCACAGGGGAGGGAAGAAGCACAGACTGAAAGCGATGTTATGTAATATTAGGTCGGCAATTGCTTACAGACATCAACTGGCAACCTATTTGAGCAGCACAATATGGACCTGCTATGCATGACTGCTTCATGGTTGTCTGAATATAGTATGACCTTATTGTACAAAATAGTACGTGTGAATTTAAAGCCCACCTCTCAGATGGAATGAACCATCCACTGCAGTGGTGTGGTGGGTATTAGCCAGGCTTCCCTTTCAATTACAACTGAGTCTTTTCACATAGCTTGATGTATGACTGCCTCTCTTACTCTAACAAAGTAAAAAAAACATTATGCTTTTCATATTCATGTATCGACCTTCCCCTGCTGCTACTTTGAAACTTCTCCACCTAGCTGAAAAAAACTGGAATGTGAATCTTATGACGGGGCAATTTATTCTTTTGAGGATCTTAATCTTTAGCTCAACATCTTTTGAGGTCAACCATGCAATTTAAAGTAAGTTTAAAGATTTTTTTATAATATTCAGTAGTTAACCTCTGATCCCACTCGTTCACCTGTACCACAGCTAGAGCCTGTCGCCTCTCCTTCTAATGTGGGAGGGATACATAAGCCTGTCTAATAAATCACTTAAGCCGACATTTACTTTTTAAGAATAGATGGTGAAACAATGTGCTCCTGAATCTATCACCACTGAGCTGTCTGTCTCAGACCTTTAAGCATCTTCGGGTCTCTATTTTGCTAAAGAACCCAGACAACTTTTTTGAACCATGCATTTGATTAAAGGGCAAGAAGAAATCTAGAGCGAGGCAAAACCCTTGGTTGTCTCCTGAGCTTATCAAACAATTAAGGGTCATCAGCGCGACAGAAAATAGAGGAGACCATACCCTTAGAGCAGATCATGGCAGCCAAGAAAAAATACTTCACAGGACATCTAGTCAAAGTACCCACCCTTGCAAAGGAGTACTATAGAGTAATTGCTCACATGGGTTTATCCAAAACAGCAGCTGGGTGACAGCAGAAGTTGCTCTTCATTCTTCATTCATTCATGGGTCATGGTCTCTCGCTGATGTCTAAGGGCTGGTTGGAGAGGTACCTCCTGTATTGCTATCTTTATGGCTGGAAAGTGGCACAGGGAATGATTACATTGTAGAAAACAAGTCCCACGGTCCCAAAATCTATTTTAGGAGATTGGTAACCACCGTCACAGTGGTACAGAGCTGTGAAAACTGTATTGCTTTTCTGTGCAATTTCTACTTTGTTTCAATCAGTGTTCACTTGTATCTGCTTTCTCCATCATTAAAACCTTTTACATGCACTTCTGAAGCATTCTCTGTCATGTACTAACTCTGATGTATTGATTGAGGTGAAAAATGTATCATATTTTTGAAACTTAATAAAGTTTAGATGAATGTCTAGATGTTTTTGGAGGGCGACCTCATCCTTTGTTGTGTTCAGTCGTTTTTAAAGTAGGATAGGCAGTAAATTACAAGGGTCAAAACATATGTACAAATGGCAGTCATGTTGGCCAAATCTTTATAGGCTTGCCAGTCTAACATGCATGTGCACAAAAGGTAAGTAAAGTCAGCATGGGCACACATTGCGGTTGAGCATCCTGGTTTCAGTAAAAAAACATCTGATTTAAAACATATTTCTCGAAGCTGTAAGTGTATTAAGGACCATTGCATGCAATGCACGTCAACATGCTATAATTCTTTAAACTGAGCCAGCGGTAGGATTTTTTTTCTTTTGGGGATGGGGCGCCAGAGCAAGTAACGAAGAAGAAAGAGTGATTCATCTGAATACAGGCAGTTTTTTTAAAGCATTTGATTCTCAATTGATTAGAATTAAGGCTACTCTTAAGGCAGATAATTTGAAATTTTGGCAAACAGGTAGGTGAAAGAGCAACCTCCTACCGAAGTGGCAGGACGAAGCAGGGCACAAATTGCATGTAGGCTGGTAAACAGAAATAAGCTTTTGAATAAGGATGGGATTTTTACCCTAGATGACTGGAAGCAGAAGCAGGGAATCTTAAAACTCGCCCTTTTTCAGTAGGGATTCATCCATTGAAGCAGACAAGGCATGGAGCAGAACAAAAGGAAGGCACCAATCAAGGTCCAAGCTCCTTGCGGGAAGACATTTTGCAGCAAGAACAAGATTAGGCTGATCTTGCCAAATATACGTTGGTCATTTACTGCAGAGTTTAAAACTCACATGCAATACAGTGAGCAAAATACAAGGGTTGCAAGGAAGTGTGTTGAAGATAGTTTGCAATTGAGAACATATAAGATCTCCAAGTCTGGTGTCTCTGATATCACAATTTTAAGTTGCAACTTATGGTGAAGTCGAATTTTAAATTGCAATTCTGAAAATGACACTTTTTGAAAGTTGGCATTTTCTTTTTTTAGCCATTTGTCTCAAATCACTTGTCTGGGCTGGGTGACAGCTGAGCTTTGTGTATTCATCTAGAAAGCAGCACACAATGGGAGCTTAGATGTGACATATTGGGACTTCCTGGTTGGATGGGATGGAGGAGCTGGACACATCCTCACACTTACACCTGAATAGGCTGGGCCCTGTCCCCACACAAAGGACTGCACACCCCCTTGTAGTGAGTCTGGAGGCTGGGCAGGAAGGGAGGACCTCTGTGCACTTCAAATACCCTTCTCTGAAGTATCCACCAGTTCAAAGGTACCACTAGGAGAAATAATTGGACCACAGACCCTACCACCTTAGTACACTTCTGGACCTGAAGAAAGCCTGCCAAGAAGAAGGATTGCTGTGCTGCTGAAGGGGTGCTGCTCAGCTGGACTGCCGCTCTGGAAGAACTGCTTTCTTGCTATGCTTACCTACTGCCGTCTTTGCCTGGGTGAGGATGATTGAACCTGCATCCGTTGCTCCTAGACCCCATAGTGACTCCAATGGCTAGCTGGCTGGCCTCCTGATCTGAAGTCTCAGGGACGCCCATACTGCTCCTACACCTGGACCATTGGAAGTAGGCCTAAGGTGTTTGCTTCATCAGAACCCACGTATCTTCTGCTACGAGAGCAGATTCGATGCATTGCTGCTGTTGCAGGAGAAGACCCGGCACATTGCTTTCAGAACCAGCACATCTTCTGCTGCAGGAACAGAACTGATGTATCACCTTTGGAACCAGCACATCATCCTCAGAACCAATGCATCGCCACTTCAGCTGCACCCCGCATCTTTGTTAACACAACCATGATTAAGGAACTTTCATCCTGCGGGCCTCAGTGGGTCCCGTTATACAGCTTGTGCTCCATCGCAATTGGCCTACTAAACCTTTCACTTTGTCCTGGTCCGGCACGACCAGATATTCCAGGTAAGTGCTTATTGTTTTTAATCGCTAATTCACAGTTTGTTCTTTACAAATCCATGTCTCATATTCTACTTATTGGATTTTGTGTCATTTTGGTCTTGTTTTATTTATCAAATTATGTTTTTTTTCTAACATGGTGTGTAATTTTGTGTGTGGTGTTTTCAATGCTTTACTGTTTGAAGTGTTGCACAAATACTTTAAACATTGCCTCTTAAGTTAAGCCTGACCAGAAGGTGAGCACAGGTTACTTTAGGGTGTGTTTGTGACTTACCCTAATTCAGATTGTGGTTACTGCTTTACCAGGGCTTCCATCCCAGTCAACCAGGAACCCAATTTCTAACCCACCATAGTATTCATTCTCTGCAACCTATTACTGTTTTGATTTATTAACATAACCACTGAGTAATAGATGAAGAATAATGTCCACCTGTGTACCACTGGTGAAACCCTGGTCCTATGGTCAGCCAGTTCTGCACACAGACTAAGGCTGTATGCAGCTATTGTTGGCTATCCACTGGGTTGGGCACCACACCTATCTTCTATTCTGTGGCAAGTCCACTACCTAACAAATCGGTTATGACCCCATCACACATGGCCTTGAGCTGCGTAGAGCATGGGTTGACCTTAAGACTAGGTCCTACAGCCAAACAACTCTGCACACATCCCTGTATTGGTGGGGATGATTGCATATAGAGCGTTGGGCATATGGCCTGGCCACAGGGCATAACTTGCTACTGACCCTTGCTTTGCATGGCAAAAGGCCTCACAGGTGGATTGCCCATGGAGTTTTAGGTGCAGGACCTGGCTCATGGCCGGGAACTGTGGCCAACCCCATTTGTCCACAGTCAGAGGACGGAGGCAGTCTGGTTTCATTCATAGAAGATGAATGTAGTATATCATTGAAAACCCCAAACATTTACTGAAAACATTCAGAAGAGGGATCTTGTGGTTATTTCTGCTCATAATACGTTAATGTGTTTATAAAAATGTTGGAGTTTCCTTAATCCCTTAAGTGACAAGGTTTCTCTAAGTGACAGTGAGCCCCCCCTATTCGTGATGTTAGGGACAGTTTGTGATCAGACCTTAACAACGTTTTTCTGCAGAAGTTATCCAAGTCTGATATGTATCCTTTTGTACTCCTATTATGGATTCTAAAAGTACATATGCTTATGGATATCCCAAGAGGGAACTGAGAAAATAGCAAAATTGCCCAGGGTAACCCAGGGAAAACTACCATCCCCAGACAAGTCTGAAAACTAGACACCCAGGGAAGTTCAAGTTGGTGTAACTTACCTGGAACCTACAATATTTCCTTACCCAGAATGGAATACAGATATCGCATTTTGACTAAAGTCCCATATTTCCTCATGTTTTTGTGAGAGAAAGTTCCTAAATCTGTTGAGAACTACAACATTTCTACCACAGATAGTTCCCACACTTTTTGCTATAAAAACAGTTCCCCACTTGTGCGGGTGGGCCTTTAGCCTGCAGCAGGAAGTGCTCCAAAATACAATGTAGCAACATCAAGATTCTTCCTGTGAAATGTGCTCTACCGTATATGCAGATAGCTGCAGATTTGTGACTGGGTGACAGCTGAATGACTATTGGGTCTTTTTGTGTGGCGGTATGGATGGATGCACCATAGCTGTGGGGCTTCTTTTTAGCCCCACTTCAGTGGCGACTGCCTTTTCTCCTTTTGCATTTGCTTCATTGTCTTCAAAATTATCCTGTTTTTACTCAAACTTTTGCACTTATCATCCTCGGTTAGCCTAATCCTTTTAGTATCTTCTTCAACTTTTTCTCGTGCAAGGGAATGCTATTTTCCCGGTTTCATATGTCTTGGTGGGCCCTCAGAACCTCTCTTCCCAAAGACACGACTGAAGCATAGTTCATTTCTAGCAGTTTATTATCTTCCAATGCATTTCGAAGGACAAATGTGGTCCGAAATGCATTGGAAGATAATAAACTGCTAGAAATGAACTATGCTTCAGTCGTGTCTTTGGGAAGAGAGGTTCTGAGGGCCCACCAAGACATATGAAACCGGGAAAATAGCATTCCCTTGCACGAGAAAAAGTTGAAGAAGATACTAAAAGGATTAGGCTAACCGAGGATGATAAGTGCAAAAGTTTGAGTAAAAACAGGATAATTTTGAAGACAATGAAGCAAATGCAAAAGGAGAAAAGGCAGTCGCCACTGAAGTGGGGCTAAAAAGAAGCCCCACAGCTATGGTGCATATGTTCGACACGTGCTGTGTGGGCTGGCACGAAAAGCAGTGAGCACGCCGCACAGGTTTAAGAGTTGGATTAATAAAAAGCGATGAAAAAAAGTAAGAAAACTTTGGTGGAAAAAACAATGGAGTGCAACCCGTGTTTATGTGTAGGTATGGATGGATGCCAGGATTTGCCAGCTCCCGCCCCATTTTGTTAAAAAAATTATGGGGCATATTACCAAGGGCCTTATCGCCGCTTTAGCGGGAATTTTTCCCGCTAAAGCGGCGATAATTTTATCGCCCTATTACCTAGCTGTCACTAACACCAGTTAGCGACAGCTAGTAGGTGATAGCGATCATCTTGGTGCCCACTTTGCATGCCAGCGATATTTATCGCTAATGACATGCAAAGTGGGCGTGCCAAAATGTTAGCGACTGTAAACAGTCGCTAACATCGCTATCTCCTATTACCTACAAAGGAGTACTTTTGGAAATATTCGCGCTAAGTGCGAATATCTCCAAAAGCTAACGCCTGCCCAGAGCAGTTCTTAGCCATGTAATCCAATGGTAGGTGGATAACATGGCTAAGAGCATTAGCTCGGTAATGCATGAATATCGCTGACTTTTCAGCGATATTCATGCATTACGGCCGATTTTTATCGCTTTTGAGATAAACCTTGATAATAGCAAGGTTTATCTGCGATAAAAATCGGCGCAGCTCGGCGATAATAATATTGCCGCTAACCGTGTTAAGCGATAAATATTGCGTAATCTTGGTAATATGCCCCTATATTCCCCCGAGGTGAAAAAGGCTATTGGTGCTTTACGGAGTGTGGTATGGCCCAAACCCTAGTGGACCGGCCCAGCTCTAATATTTTATGTAAATATAACTGCTCTGGTGTCTAACGGGTTTTCTGCCCCCAGGGGGGACAGATAGGAGATACATACCCCCATCTGTCCCCAGGGTGGGCAGAAAGACTGTTCGAGCCATTTTAAGTCGTGGTGGGGCCTGATGCAAGGAAAGGCTGGCCTCTACCTCCTCTTTAAAAAAAAACTTCATGTCTAGAGGAATTTCTGCCTTGCTAGGTGAGACTGAAAAACTATTTTGGGCTTTAGTTGTGAGAGTGAGGACTGACAATGGCGCCTTGATGCACTGGCTCCCACCCCATTTTTTAAAATAATGATATAAACTGCCTTGAGTCTAGTGGACTTTATCCCCCGCCTTCCCCTCGGATGGACAGATCACCCAATCTGTCCCATGGGGGGGGGGGGGGGGGGGGGGCAAAAAGACTGTTGAGGTATTTAGCTGTGGGAGTCCACCACGTGCAGGGATGGACCAGCCTCATCCCATTCTTTTTTTAAATACATTTTCTGCCATCTAGTGGACTGTCTGCCCCCTGGTGAGGAAGATCGGGGATGAACCCCCTACCACTTTCCCAAGGGCAGAAAGGCTGACTTTGGCGGGCGCCGCCACTTCAAGTCACCTCTACTGGCTAGAGAGTGTATCCTTGCTCCCATGATCACCTTTTTGGAAAGGGAACATTCTCCTTTTTAGGTCTCGCTGGCGTTGCAGCGTAAAGCGCTGCCGCCAACGAGACTTATAGTCACCTTGCTAGGTCCCAAGGGAGTCAGAGCTGTGCATGAGCCGATCCAGACCTGGGCACGAGCTGACTCAGGTCGGTGAACGCGCGGGAACGCCAACGTGCACGTTCACGGCGTCACACTCCTGTCCTCCCGCGTCTCTTCCGAGGCGCGCTCCAGGCCGACTTGCGGTGTGCGTGCTCCAGCGTTTCTGTGACTGGAGGTAGGTAAGTGAGGGCCGGGGGGATTTGTTTGCTTGTTTTTCTCTGTGCCCTCACCTCTCCAGCCCCTCCCTGCTTGCCGTGCTCCTTGCTTCCAGCCCAGGCCAAACTCATGCCTTCAAAACATGACAGCATTGTACAGCCCGGCCGCCTTTTGGTCTCCTGGTTAACCTTCTCACTCCCTCTTTCTCCCACGCCACCTCCCTCTCTGTGTCTGCCTCCCACTCTCCGCTGCCGTTGTTTCACATTCTGAATTGTTTCACATTCTGAATCTCTCCCTTTCATCTTCGTTTCGCCCCTCGTTTATTTACATTTAAACATCAGCTGTTGTGTGTTTGAACTTGCTGGTGTGGCCCCTTTATCTCCCGTTTTCGGCTCTTGCCGATCCTCTGCGGCATATCTTTTAGCCATCTGTTGCTTCCCCAGCGTGGTGCCGCCAGCAGCTTCACTTCAGGCATCCACTCCCCCCGCCCCCTACTTCACACTTCTCACGGCCACCAGGCCATGTTTCGCATTTCTCCCCCCCCCCCTCCCCACTATCATTCTGCTATGCAGATCGTTTCTGTTGCGTACCTCCTGCAGCTTCTTTATTACGAATACTTTTAGAGGGCCTGTGTGCTTGCTTTTGTAGGCAGGGGCACTGTGTCACCATGAAGAATAGAAAAGTAAGGTCCCCGACCTGGACATATCAAACAGGCCCGGGCTGGAAAGGTGAGTTGCTGTTAAAGCAGCAGCTGGAACCCTCTTCACACATGGGCATTCCAGGCTGCCAGTGATGCTTATCACAAACGTAGCTTGTTTTCATTGCACTCTCCCTGCCCTCCTCCGGCGCCCACGTGCTGGTTTATCCACCCCATCCCCTCCCACTTGTTGGTGCGCCCTCATACGCCCCTTTGTCTGTTGTTGCTTCCTCGTGCTCAACAGCCCTTCCTTCCCCCTCCCCCGCTGTCCGTTCTGTTCCCTCCCTCCCTCCTCCATGACCCTGGATGGCACCTAATACAGTTTCATCGAGTTTAGGGAGAAATGTGTTATTCTTTTCAGCCGCTCTCCACAGAGATTAGTTGTGCGAGTTTCTCTTTCAATTAAGTTCAGAAGTGTGTTACAATTTCTGGAGAATATTTAAAATAAACGACTGATATGAAATAGTTTGAGTGCCCCACCCTGGCTATTTCATACGCACCCATTTTTTACACAAGCTTATGCTGCAGAAGACTGGTTCGAGCAGAAAATGCTTTGCGCGAACTATGACAGTCACAGCATGGCAGGTAAAGACCCTGTGCAGTTCTGAAATCCTGGCTTTTAAGTGGTGATTTGTCCTGGCGTTTGTTGTTCTGCCCCCCTTCCATGGACACTGGGCCTATTACATGTCATATTACTCTTCTGGCACTATTTTTTTTCGTGTGCATCAGCTCGCGGACAGCTGATGGCTTAAGTGTAAAAACACACCCAGCATTTCTTTGTTTCCTGATCGTCTTGGGCTCTTATCTCAACACATTTTTGGAGCAGTTAAAGACTGAGATTAGATTTCAGACGTGTTCCGAGGTCACCAATTCCATGCACCAAATCCCTCCCACTTGTTTAACTTATGGGCTGGTTCTGCATTGCACTTAATCTCCCCGTGCGGTCCCCCCCCCCCTCCTGTCCATCTCTGCTTGTTATTTTCAGTGCTGCCATTGTTCTAGAATCGTTCCACCTCCCACACAGACAGAATTATTTCTACTTCTAATTATATTTGAAAATGCATTTTGCCCAAAGCAGTATATAGTTGCACTGGGTTATTTTATTTAATTCGTTTTATAAAGAGCTTGGTGTTTACATGTAGCATGTTTCGTTAAAGCTTTTGCTTGTTTCCCCTGCAGTAACATATGCAACCCCCTTAACTGCTCAAGGGTCAACAACAGCATGCTCCCTGCAGTTAGCCTCGCATTGTCTCACTTTTCCGTCTCCATGCTGTAATCTTTCAGTCTCCCTGGCAGACTTCCTCTCTTCTCCCAAGGCCTGCTTACTGGTAGTGCTTTTCCTTCCATTAGCCTATCCTTCTCGGGGAATTTATCCACTCAAGCATTTTCGTTGCGTTCTGATAGTCGTTTTATTGCTGTTCCCATTATTAATGGAGGAGACTACCATTACCAGAATGCACAGTAAGAGCCTTGCTGTATGTGCCACTCGCCCAGGCAAAGGGAAGCTTGTAAACATTTGGGGCAGATAGTCTTGGTGTGCCCAAAAAAAAAGATTTTTGTTGGTTCTTAGTTTACGGTAACTTGATGTCTACCTGCTTCTTGACGAAACAGCTACTTTAACTTGGTTTTTTTTGTAAGCATGGGGAGGGCTGACATCAAGTCTCGAACTGGGTTCCCTAGTTCGAAAGTCAGCTGCTCAGGGTCTTACGCCACACCCTCTCTCCAAATATTGCTGGGCATAGATATCAGTGTGTTCTGCTGGTAGTGGCCGAGATGAGTAATTAATTTTTTTCTCGTTTGTTTTCCTGTAGTCACCTCGAGAGGGGGTAGTGCCTGGGGCTGTAGAAGTTTATGAACTGAGTAGCTCACGCTGACACCATGTGTGACCTTGGGCTAAGTTGCAAGCCAGTTTACCCATCACACATTTTAGGAAGAATATCACCAGGTGTCTCTAGTTGGGAGACTGCATCACCCCAAAGGTGGTTTCATGCCATTGAAAGACTGCTGGAAAAATAAAGCCATGTCTGGAGAATACCACTACACATCAGTATCTTACCAACGCAGTCACCACGCAGTCTCTTCTCTGTTTGTCTCACCCCACCCTCACACCTCCTCACCCTCACCCACCCTCCCACCCCTCACTCACCCTCACCCCCCCTCACTCACCCCACCCCCTCACTCACCCTCACCCCCTACACCTCACAACCATCAACCTCACCACCCTCACCCCATCACACCCACACACTCACACCCCACACCCCCTCACCCTCACCCTCACACATACCCTCACACCCTCTCACCCTCACACACCCTCACTCACTCTCACACCGTCACCCACCCTCACTCACCCTCACACCCTCACCCCTCACCCTCACAACCCTCTCACCCTCACTCATCCTCTCACCCTCACTCACCCTCACCCCCTTACACCCCCCACACACCCTCAGCCTCACACCCCTTCACCCTCACCCTCACACCCTCTCACCCTCATCCTCACACACCTCCTCACCCTCACACCCCCTCACTCACACCCTCATCCTCATACCCTCACCCCCTCACCCTCAACACCCTCTCACCATCACTCACCCTCTCACCCTCACTCACCCTCACTCACCCTCACCCCCCCACACACCCTCACCCTCACCCCCTCACCCTCACACACCTCCTCACCCTCACACCCCCTCACTCTCACTCACCCTCACACCCCCTCATCCTCACCTTCACACCCCCTCACCCTCACTCTCACACACCCTCACTCATCCTCACACCCCGCACCCTCTCGCCCTCACACACCCTCACTCACCCTCACACACCCTCACTCAACCTCACACCCCTCACTCTCACACACCCTCACACCCCTCCCCCTCACACACCCTCACACACCCTCATCCTCACACACCCTCACACCCCCTCACCCTCCCTCACCCTCACACACCCTCACCGTCACACACCCTCACCCTTACACCCCCTCACCCTTACACCCCCTCACCCTCACAGCCCCTCACCCTCACACCCTCACCCACCGTCACCCACCCTCACTCACCCTCACACCCTCACCCCCCTCACAGCCCTCTCACCCTCACTCATCCTCTCACCCTCACTCACCCTCACCCCTTACACCCCCACATACCCTCACCCTCAGACCCCTTCACCCTCACCCTCACACATCTCCTCACCCTCACACCCCCTCACTCACCCTCACACCCTCATCTCCATACACTCACCCCCCCTCACCCTCAACACCCTCTCACCATCACTCACCCTCTCACCCTCACTCACCCTCACTCACCCTCACCCCCTCACACCCCCACACACCCTCACCCCCCTCACCCTCACACACCTCTTCACACCCCCTCATCCTCACCCTCACACCCCCTCACCCTCACTCTCACACACCCTCACTCACCCTCACACCCCGCACCCTCTCACCCTCACACACCCTCACTCACCCTCACACCCCCTCACCCTCACACCCCTCACTCTCACACACCCTCACCCCCTCCCCCTCACACCCCCTCACACCCCCCACCCTCACCCCCTCCCCCTCACACCCCCTCACACCCCCTCACCCCCTCATCCTCACACACCCTCACACCCCCTCACCCTCACCCACCCTCACCGTCACACACCCGCACCCTCACACACCCTCACCCTCACACACCCTCACTCACACACCCTCACTCACACACCCTCACTCACACACCCTCACCCTCACACACCCTCACCCTCACACACCCTCACCCTTACACCCCCTCACCCTTACACCCCCTCACCCTCACACCCCCTCACCCTCACTCACCCTCACACCCCCTCACCCTCACTCACCCTCACACACACTCACACACCCTCACAAGCATAGCATAACAAAACATAGCATAGCATAACAAAACACAGCATAGCATAGCATAACAAAAGAAAAGCATAGGATAGCAAAACATAGCATAGCATAACAAAACAAAGCATAGGCTAGCAAAACAAAACAGCATAACAAAACAAAACATAGCATAGCAAAACACAACAAAGTATAGCATAGCAAAACACAACAAAACACAGCATAACAAAACAAAGCATAGTATAACATAACAAAGCATAGCAAAACAAAATATAGCATAGTATAACAAAACATAGCATAGCATAACAAAACACAACAAAACATAGCAGAACAAAATATAGCATAGCATAACAAAACATAGCATAACAAAACAGCAAAACACAACAAAACATAGCATAGCATAACAAAACACAACAAAATGTAGCATACATAACAAAACATAGCATTGCAAAGCATAGCAAAACATAGCATTGCATAACAAAACATAGCATAGCATAACACAACATAGCATAGCATAACAAAACAAAGCTTAGCAAAGCATAACAAAACATAGCATAGCATAACAAAACACAACAAAGCATAGCATAACAAAACAAAGCATAGGATAGCAAAACTAAGCATAGCATAACAAAACAAAGCAAAGGATACCAAAACAAAACATAGCATAGCATAACAAAACATAGTATTACATAACAAAACATAGCATAACAAAACACAACAACACATAGCATAACAAAACATAGCAAAACACAACAAAACAGCATAGCTTAACAAAAAACAACAAAACATATAATAGCATAGCAAAACATAGCATACCAAACACAACAAAACATAGCAAAGCAAAACAAAGCATAGCATAGAAAAAGACAACAAAACATAGCATAGCATAACAAAACATAGCATAGCATAACAAAGCATAGCATAGCAAAACATAGCATAGCATAACGAAACATAGCATAGCATAACAAAACATAGCATAGCATAACAAAACACAGCGTAGCATAGCATAACAATTCAAAGCATGGGATAGCAAAACACAGCATAGCATAACAAAACGTAGCATAGCATAACAAAACACAGCATAGCATAGCATAACAATTCAAAGCATAGGATAGCAAAACATAGCATAGCATAACAAAACAAAACAAAGGATAACAAAATAAAACATAGCATAGCATACAGCATCACTCCGCACCACCACAGCATCACTCAGGGGCACCACAACATCACTATGCGCTACCACAGCATCACTGAACGCCACAGCATCACTCGTTCGCCATCACAACATCACTCAGTGCCACCACAGCATCACTCTGTGCAACCATTTAACAACACCTGGTTCAAATATGTTTTCTCAATGTTTCAAGCGTTATTACAAATGTAACAAAAAGATGTTAATATTTCACTTCTGTTCTTGGATTTTCGTCACAATTAAATACACTGAACATAATCTTCACAAAAGTTATTTACAAAACTTTAAGTTATTGCCAATATGAATTACAATAACTTTTATTTAAGTATTAATTATTGGAAAAAAAATTAAAAGCCATTGTCATGTGTAATATCAATACATGTAAGCCACGTAAATACAACACATATTGCATTACAAATGCTATAGGTGTCACATTTGCGAAAGTTATAACTATTGGCATTGTAAATGACACAGCAATTAATTTTGCTATTTTCAAAAACAAAACATAAATACAAAATGTGTAGTTTACAATACCAATAGCTCAAACTTTCCTTATGCGAGACCTATTGAATTGCAAATGCTTGTTTTACTTGTTCTAGCTGTATTGCTCTTGTCGTAATGGGGTGCCTTGGGGCAGAGATATGTAGTCGAACAGTGATCACAGTAAAAGGAGCAGGACCTAAAACATCTCTGGCTATGAGATAAGTTCTTATATCATAGCTCGGGTTTAATTTTTAAAAAGGAAATATCTCTGGTAAAAGCAAAATAGTGGTTTACTCTATTTACGTGGAGGACAAGATGTTACTATCCTCTGCAATGGGGAGGTAATGTGGACTGTATATGTCTCGTCCCATGCACTTAAATAACTAAAAAACACACATTTAAATTTAAGTTACCGTTACAAAATGTATAACAATTGAAAACAGAAATTGATGGTTAATTCCGTAAACCACATTATCAGCCCCCTCAACATGAAAAATATTTCTCATTCACTGCTCACAACCTCACACATAATGTGACAGATGATATTACATGTGGCACAGATGACATCATTGGTTACTAGGGGTGGATAAAATATTTGGTCATGAGCAGTCTCCATTTCAAAATGATACTTTAGGGAGACAAGATGTGTGCCAGGGAAAATTCACTGTAAAAGAAAACAAATAGATCTTGTGTATTCTAAAATGTGTTGCACAAACACTCACAGAATGTCATAAACAATAAGGCAGCAGCAGCTTTTGTGCAAACAATATACATCTCAAGTTCACACAACCATTATTCTGTGTGATTCATTTTTCTAACAACCATAGATAATTGTATGGGTTTGCCCGCTAAGCTACTCTCCTGCTGAAGAAGGCAGACGTGTATCTTCTAAAAGAGTGGACACCTGGTACATTTCTAAGTAGACTGATGCTTAGTTAATGGCAGTATTATACATAAATCAGTGAATCATATGAAATGACTTTCAACGCCTGTCTCTGAGCCGGCCTACAAGTTGACTCAAGCTTGTAAAGATTTTTTTATTTGCATTATACAAGTGAGATGGCAATTATGCTTGTATTACTATCTCAGGTGGACATTTTAACAATACAGTGAGTCAAAAGCATGCAAAGATTTCCAACCATTTATGGATATATATGGGCATCCATCTCTGAATAGTTTTTAAACGCTCTGAGTTTGTTTACTCTTAAGAGAAGTTTGACACATTGAAAGAACCAGTTACCCTTATTTTTGCCATTTTGGCATTATTTTTTACACTATTTTGTAATTTGCTTTGGGATTTGTGTTTTGCATTTATACTTTTTTACTGTTTTAGTACTGCATACATACTTTACATATTACTCTAAGTGGAGCCTGTTTGCTATATGCCATAGCTACCAGGAGGTTGAGCTCAGGTTAATTTAATGACTTTGAGGGTTCACCCTGACATGAAATGGGATTATTCCTTGGGATGGGCACTTACCCCCTCACCTAATAACCCAATTTTTTATAGTTTCCTTGCACATGCATGCACAAGCATAACCGGCCATTGTTGAATTTGTTTATATAACTATGACATTATATATATATGATATATAAAATGATTCCATGTTGGCTGCCTGTGCAGTCACAGGCATTAACAAGCATATGGACATACTGACGACCATCTTGGTGTGTTTTTGCCATAAAACAACAACAATAATTTCAATCAGTCCATCAATGCACGCACATCTGTTTTTTCAATACTTTATTGTTAATTACCGTTCCATTACATGTACAGCCAGCAAAAATGTAGGGTACAGCAAAAGGTGAAAAATATATGTATATTAGTGTATTACAGGCTGTATATTACAGGCTGTGTGATGGGTAGAATAGGTAGAGCATAAGCGGCTGGAAATTCGATAATAATATGTCTTTGAGATCTATCATACATTATTGCCTTAAAGCAAGCTGCTGAAGGCTATACCTGATGTTAAGGGCTCTGCACCTGAGCTATAATGAGAGCGGGGGTCGTTAACAACTGTAATAGCCTGAGGCAGAAGGGGTATAAGGCTAGTAAGACATTCCACCTACTGAGTAGAAAATGTTCTAAATTAAAGAGTGTGAAACACAAAGACAAACATTAGAATGTTGAAGCAGACTGCATGTACCAGCCATTATTAGCCCATGGCCTCATTGGAGCTCTCAATATTACAGTGTTCAAATTTCCATTAATGTTCAAATATATGTAATGTATAGACTCTATATATCCAGTCTTAGTGGTATGTTTATCTTACCTCATGGATCACCTTCTGCTCACTAATTACAAACCTATCCATTTGCTGTAACAAGTTCACTTTCATACACATTTGCCACAGAAAGTTCCCTTTGGGATAATAATGTGAGGCCCACGGACTGATCCCTTACCAGTCATTGAATTCCCATGATTAACACCGTTCAATAAGGCAAGACTTATTACTCTTATATTTCACACACATTTCGCTGGGTACCATACTGAGGTCTTAATCAAAATTTCACTTAGGGTGTCTCTCATCAACGCTTTCATTTTTTGTAATCATCTGAGATCAGGAAATATTAGAACCCAGTAGTTCTCATACAAACACTTTTTGTATTGACGACTATGCTGATAAACTATTCATGGGTGATTTCCATCTGAACATTTGTTTTTTTTGAAAACCCTTTTTATTTGAAAGAAGAAGTCACATGCCGGCAGTTATTACAACAACGTAGCATTATGATATGTTAGCATACACACAGCCGTAGGTTATCTTTCGAAGCGGTCATTTAAACAAGGTTCTCATATAATATCGTACATTCCCCCTCCCCGGATCCCTCCGCCACCAAACGGGTGTCGTCTGGGCACTGCGGGATTGCCATAGGAACATTTGTTAATCACTAAAGTATCCTGGCTTCACTTGGACATTAGGTCAAAATGTTCATAACATTAGTTTTACTGTGTCAGTATATCACACAAAAAAGTGTTGGGGGTTTACATACCATATTCCAGAAGGTCAAACAGCTACACTGGGAATGATGCTTATTCTCCATTTATGGAATGAGCGCCAAGCTTGGTGATTGCACCATCAAGCACTGTTTTCCTGAATAACCAAAGAATTTAGACTCCCGTCAATTTGCATTTTGGAAGTCTTATTTTATTCAGTTGTTATTCATTCTGTTTTATCCAGCATTTGTTTCTTCATTTGCTGACTTCGTCAGGGCTGGGAATTATACAGTACATGATTAGTACTTTTAACCCCTTCCATGCTGGTGACGAACCCCAGCCGTCACGCTCCACGGTGCTCGTGTGCTGATGACGGCTGGGGTTCGTCACGGCCCCGCCCTGTTCGTTCGGCGGCCGCACACAGGGGGAATCGCGGCCGCACGGAAGGGGTTAATACAAAAAACAACACCTGCGTGGTCCACCAACCTTGTGAAGAGTGGTACTATTAGAAACTTGAGGCAGTTGTTGATAAGCACATAAAACCTTAAACAACAGGAGGGAACCCCTACAGTTCTAAGCCACTGTCTCCATACCGGCCCAAGGAGATCACCTGATGGTATTAGAAGGAGTCTCACCCACTGGGATTCCAAGTGGCATACTTCATCATAGAGTCCTTGTCCAGTTACCTAGTGTATCTGGAGGAGCTCAACCTTGGTAGCCAAGGGAGCTCGTTGGTTATTGTGTGAGATCCTAGATTTAAAATAGTCTAGGGTATCCAGAGGGTTAATTGTTTTTTCAAAGGGCACCCTGACAGCGTTAAAAACAGGTGGGGCTGCACAAAGAGAATTGGTATCCTCTTTATCCCTGGGTCTAAGAGACCTTTGATGTAAGTTTGCCTTTAAGGTCCACCTGCCTTCTTACCCTCATGGTGCTCTAAATAGGACACCAATAAAGAAATATGAGAATAGAGACCAAATGGGTCAGTAGTATGGCATGTATGAGTATAGTGCATGGAAGTTTCAGAATTTAACGCAAACAACAGGATACTAATGGGATCCTTGTGAGGTCCTGATGAAAACCAACTAACCTGGTGAGGCATTGGTGTGATGGCTAAAACTAGTTGACGCTCGGAAGAGCTCGGCAACTGCACAAGGTGGTCTAGTGGAGAATCCAAACATTGAATGGGAAGGAAGTGCATGCTCAGCAGATTGATTTGCTGTTGCCATGAAATAAATGGCCAAAAAATCATAAATATTTTCCCAGAAATTGAACACATGAAGTTAAGTACAAAAATATTGTCCAAAACAACATGACATAGCCTCAGGTTTGGCAACAAATGATGAACAAAATGCTGAATAAATCAAACATTCAAGCAAGCCTGGCTGATGGGGGTGATACCCCGGAACCGGTCCTGCGATGCTTGTTTCTGGTCCAGGGAGGAACTGGCTTGGCAGTTCGGGCTGGACCGTTCCCATGGGGAGCAGGGTCAAAACTGATTTGCATATGGCTGGGTCAAAACTGGAACGGAATGGCGAGCAAAAAAACTATGGATTTAACCCAGAGCTGTGACTGTGGGTCAATGTTTGATTTGTTCAGAATTCGGTACATCATCTGTCCATTTTGCATTTGTTGCCCTAAGTGGGAAGAGTATGCCCAGACATGGGTCTTGTGCTTGCTATGCCACCCGGATTCAGGCTAGCCTGGCTGATGAGAGGTGATACCCCGAAACCTGTCCTGGGAAGCTTCTTTCTTGTCCAGGGAGGACCTGGCTTGTTAGTTCGGGCTGGACTGTTCCCATGGGGAGTAGGGTCAAGACTGATTTGTATATGGATGGGTCAAAAGTGGAATGACATGGCAAGCAAAAAAAAACGATGGATTTAACCCAGATCTGTGATTGGGAGTGAATGTGTGATTTATTCAGCATTCTGTCCATCATCTGTTCTTTTTGCATTTGTCACCCTAAGTGGGAAGGGTATGCCCAGCTGTGGGTCCCATGCTTGCTATGCCACGGTTTCAAACTAGGCTGGCTTATGAGGGGTGATACCCCTAAACCAGTCCTGGGAAGCTTGTTTCCGATCCAGGGAGGACCTGGCTTGGCAGTTCGGGCTGGACTGTTCCCATGGGGAGCAGGGTCATGGCTGGTCTGCATACGGCTGGGTCTAAACTGGAACGACATGGCAAGCAAAAAAACTATGGATTTAACCCAGATCTGTGACTGGGGGTGAATGTTTGATTTGTTCAGCATTCCATCCATCATCTGTTCTTTTTGGATTTGTCGCTCTAAGTGGGAAAGGTATGGCCAAGACTAATTTGCATACAGCTGGGTCCAAACTGGGGTGGCATGGTGAGCAAAAGAACTATGGATTTAACCCAGATCTCTTGGTTGGGGGTGGGAGGTGGTGTTTGAAAATTTTTGCAAAATCTTTTAAAAAAAATATATTTTTTTATTGGGAATAGGTCATCATTTCATAATACTGACATACAATTATTGAACGGTCTGACATGATCATTAGAATACATATGTGCAAAAAACGAAAATATATTTACAATATTGCACATTCCCGACCCACAGATATGTAAGACATTAATTTCGTAAAACCATGTTGTCATATCCCTCATATGGCAATCCACCAGATATATGTGCCATGACAAATTCCTTAGCGTCTTAGTACACCAACTTTTAGCCCAGATTTTCCCACAATTTTACAAACTTCCTGTATGACCCTGATCTAGGAGCATATTTTCTTTCACATTCCCTAACCCTATTTAATTTACAAAGTAAGGGGCCCATTATGATGGCGGGCGGATTGCCCCCGCCAGGCTGGCGGTGTCCACACCGCCATCCACAGTTGTTATGTATTGGGAAGGCTTTTTTATTATGTAATTATTTCTGTAAACCATTTGTGGCATGGGTACCCTCCTAAGTGGAAAAAGAAAAAATGTTGCTTTTCTCCTCTCTCTTTTTTCTGTATAAACTGCAATTACTTTATAAAATGATGGTGTATCCACTCTAATTTATTGTGTATCCATCCTCTAGGGAGACTTTATTGGCCCTTGAACTACGACAGACAATAATTATAGTCTTGACAAAGATGGAAAAAATTGAGAGAAACCACCGAAACGCGTCGACACACTCTCCAGTATAATTCTTGTCTCGGATACCCCTGTGGATACACTGTATTGCTGTGTACATAACATTGGTGTCAGAAAAAGAGCCTGGAAATACGCTTAGTATTGTACAAGTTTTTGTCTTACTGTTTTTCTGTCTTCATGTATCAATCTTGCTGGTCAACATTGAATGTCAGTTGTTTTATGGTTTTTATTGTTTAAATCGTTTTAATTGCGCTAAGTGGTGCTCTGCCCACTTTTTTAATTACTAATTGTTTAATAAATTGAGGTCATTATTTCATATGAGAATTGTGTAATTGTTTTCGCCCCAAACAATATTTTGCACTATAAATTGTATTTTTGCTCAAGGGAATTTCTCCTTTTAATTGGTTTGTTAACCCTACTTCCCTTGATTCTTATTAAGAGGTACCTCTCACATTTTCCTTCTGTTATATATAGGAGCCACTGAGTATACTATTGCATCCTTCGGAGATTGGCCGCTTTCAATAAAGAATGGTTAACATTATTAATCTGTTCCCAGGCTAAGGTGATAACCTGGAGACTTTGGTGGCATTGACATTTTTTCTGAGCTTTCAGAGTTAGATATAAAATATTACAATGAAGTATCAAGCACAAAAAACAACTTTTCAGCCATTATGTGATACCCGTTATTAATGGTGAAACATGGCTATCAGACGTATATATAGACCAAGATCAACTACTAGACAAGATTGGTATATCCAAATGGAGCAGCCAGGGTTTTAGCAAAATAGGGCTTTTTAGGTCGAAGGCCTAAAGGCTGCGCTTGCGCAGTCTGTGGCCGGAGATTTAATGACTCTTAGTAGTGCTGTAGGTCCCGCCTCCCTGCCCTGTCTCTCCTCCATTGGCTGGCTTCCTAAACAGAGGCCAGCCATTGGAGGAGAGAGCAATTCCTCCAAAGAAGCCCCGTCTTTTTCGGATTTGGGGGCGTGATTTATTGCATTCTTTAGCCCTGTGACGTCGTCCGTCACTCAGGACAGCAAAACCACGCCCACAAATCCTCAAAATCCGGAAGCTTGTGTCCGCCATTTTCTATCCTTCGCAGTGAAGGTAAGCCCGTGTTTGTTTCCCTCCGTGCCTTCTTCCCCCTGTCTGTTTCCCGCGCCCCTCCCGCTCTCCGTGTATTTGAGCGCCTCGGCTGCTCCTCCTTATTTGTAAGATTTCATCTTCATACTCACATGCATTACCCCCTTCTTTTCGCTTCTTTAATGGCTTTTAGTGACCTCAATATCCTCAGTAGCTCCTCCAGCGCTGATAAATAATTGTTTTACATTCTTACAAGAGCCTTTTCATCCGGAGTCCCTGGGAGCTCGGGTCACGATTCATACGGCAATCCTATCCCTCTGGGAATTGACCCCCTTCATATGATCACTTTCGAAGCGACGGGGGACCCCACCCGCTAAAACGAGAACGCTGTTTATGCGCTAATCAATAGGCGTTTAGAATCTCGGTTCCCGCGAACAGTGTTCCCTGGGTTATGTTTACCTTAAAGTGCAAACTCTTTTTTTTGCCACTGAGTCTCAGACAGACCCTTCTCCAGATAGGGTAGATTAAGCTGAGGTGGGACGTCATTCTTATTACATTTATTTTTCTGCAAACAGTACACTTCAAGTGGTGGACTCGCGCTGCTGGCTGGCAGAGCGCTTTCCAGGCAGACGACGGGGGCCGTGCGAGTGAGGGGACTGTATTCTCACAGAGGCGCTAGAAGGAGGTGCAGCCGGTGAGACCCTTCAGGATGGCGAGTGTGCAGCTGAGGGGGGCTACTGCTGAGCTGATTATTGCAATCAGAGTTAAGAGGTAGGAGGGAAGACCAAACGATAACGGGACTGTGAATGAGTCGTGTAACTTGCCTCACCAAGCTTTTTTTTTAATGCGAATTCTATCATTTGGATGGCTACCTTAGCTATTTTCTACTTTTGGCCGCGAGAGCTCCGGGCTAAGCACGAAACCCCGCTCACCTCACAGGATTACAACTAGATGAAATATGAACTCCTCTCTGTATGACGGGACGCCCCCGTCTCTTCACTTCAGGAATCACAGTCACGGGACGCATGTGGGGGGTGCTAACGACTCAGCCGGAAAGAGTCACTATTCCGAAGGGTGCTACGAGCAACTTTTTGTGTCCCCCGAGGTGTTTGTGATCCTGGGCATAGTGAGCTTGCTGGAAAATATCCCGGTGATCATCGCGATCGCCAGGAACAAGAACCTCCACTCGCCCATGTACTTCTTCATCTGCAGCCTCGCCGTGGCGGACATGCTCGTGAGCGTGTCCAACGGGTCCGAGACCATCGTCATCAGCCTCCTGAACAACACCGAGTCGGGGTCGCCCAACTTCACCGTCAACATCGACAACGTGCTCGATTCGGTGATCTGCAGCTCGCTGCTGGCCTCCATCTGCAGCCTGCTCTCCATAGCGGTAGACAGGTACTTCACCATGTTCTACGCGCTACAGTACCACAACATCGTGACGGTGAAGCTGGCGGTCATCATCATCTCTTGCATCTGGGCCGCGTGCACCGTCTCAAGCATCTTGTTCATCATCTACTCCGCAGTCAAGAAATGAGGAAAACCTTCAAGGAGATGATTTGCTTCCTAAGCCCCGTTGGGCTGTGCGACCTCCCGGGCAGCTACTGAACCAACAGAATAAGGCGCGCCTTACACATTTCTGCCATTGTCGTCCGGAAAAAGGCCTCCTGCTATTATCAGTGGCATACATTTGATCAACGCACTTTATGTTGCTCGCGAAATCTACTTGTTCCAAACACATCGATTTTTTAAAAACATTTCTTGCAACAGGTTAAAATTTTACATCCGGTGCAACCACATTCACCAAAACACGTGAACGTGTATTTGCTCGATATACCTTCTATTATGTATGCGGTGTTGAAATGCTGTCAGATTTTTTTTCTTTGAGGGTCGTTATTGGTTAATATTTGAAAGTATTTGTCTGTTCCCGTCCTCTATGTAGTAACGTGAAATGCTGTCTGACTTTTTTCTTTAGCCGATGGTTATTAGTTATGACTGAAATGGATTTGTCCGGCCCTTTAATCTGTATGGTATGCAAAGTCGGCATATGGAGGGTACCAAAATTGTCCCGAGCCGAGTCCCGGCGTAACCTAGACTTCCAGGATGTGCTGGACAAGCTTGCAGACATGGGGATTGCTATCCGTGTGGCTTCTCCTTAGCTGGTGATGGAGGAGGTAAGTGGGGGGCTACTCTCAGATGTTTATTCTCTCTTTTCTAGGTTCAACATGGCCCGTGGCGATTCCCTTCAGCGATGTGCACCGCTGTGCACGGAGTTGTTCAGGCAGGTATGTATGTTGATTTTAGTTTATGTTAGAGGTAAGGCATATTTTTATTTTTACACTGCACTGTCCTTTTACTGCTGCACTCTCTCCTCAGCCTCTCCCTGCGCCATCGAATCACTGCTGCACTCTCTACTCAGCCCCCCCATCCAGGCTGTAGCCCTCACTCCTCCACTGCACCATCACTCACTGCTGCACTCTCCTCAGCCTCTCACTGCACCATCCCTTCACTGCTGCACTCTCTTCAGTCTCTCACTGCACCATCCCTTCACTGCTGCACTCTCTCCTCAGCCTCTCCCTGCACCGTCTCTTCACTGATGCACTCTCTCCACAGCCTCTCCCTGCACCGTCCCTTCACTGCTGCACTCTCTGCTCAGCTTCTCCCTGTACCGTCCATTCACTGATGCACTCTCTGCTCAGCCTCCCATTGCATCATCCCTTCACTGCTGCACTCTCTTCAGCCTCTCCCTGCACCGTCCCTTCACTCATGCACTCTCTGCTCAGCCCCCCATTGCATCGTCCCTTCACTGGTGCACTCTCCTCAGCCTCTCCCTGCACCGTCCCTTCACTGGTGCACTCTCCTCAGTCTCTCACTGCGCCATCCCTTCACTGCTGCACTCTCTCCTCAGCCTCTCCCTGCACCATCCCTTCACTGATGCACTCTCTCCTCAGCCTCTCCCTGCACCGTCCCTTTATTGCTGCACTCTCTCCTTAGCCTCTCCTTGCACCGTCCCTTCACTGCTGCACTCTCCTCAGCCTCTCACTGCACCATCCCTTCACTGCTGCACTCTCTCCTCAGCCTCTCCCTGCACCATCCCTTCACTGATACACTCTCTCCTCAGCCTCTCCCTGCACCGTCCCTTTATTGCTGCACTCTTTACTTAGCCTCCCCTTGCACCGTCCTTTTACTGCTGCACTCTCCTCAGCCTCTCCCTGCACTGTCCCTTCACTGCTGCACTCTGCTCAGCCTCTCCCTGCACTGTCCCTTCACTGATGCACTCTCTCCTCAGCCTCTCCCTGCACTGTCCCTTCACTGATGCACTCTCCTCAGCCTCTCCCTGCACCATCCCTTTACTGACGCACTCTCTGCTCAGCCCCCCATTGCATCGTCCCTTCATTGCTGCACTCTCTGCTCAGCCCCCCCCATCCAGGCTGCAGCCCTCACTCCTCCACTGCACCATCACTCACTGCTGCACTCTCTCCTCAGCCTCTTACGGTACCGTCCCTTCACTGATGCACTCTCCTCAGCCACTCACTGCACCATCCCTTCACTCTCTCCTCAGCTCCACTATACCGTCCCTTCACTGTTGCACTCTGCACCCTCCCTTCACTGCTGCACTCTCTGCTCAGCCTCTCCCTGCACCGTCCATTCACTGATACACTCTCTGCTCAGCCTCCCATTGCATCGTCCCTTCACTGCTGCACTCTCCTCAGCCTCTCCCTGCACTGTCCCTTCACTGCTGCACTCTCTGCTCAGCCTCTCCCTGCACCGTCCATTCACTGATACACTCTCTGCTCAGCCTCCCATTGCATCGTCCCTTCACTGGTGCACTCTCCTCAGCCTCTCCCTGCACCGTCCCTTCACTGGTGCACTCTCCTCAGTCTCTCACTGCGCCATCCCTTGACTGCTGCTCTCTCTCCTCAGCCTCTCCCTGCACCATCCCTTCACTGATGCACTCTCTCCTCAGCCTCTCCCTGCACCGTCCCTTTATTGCTGCACTCTCTCCTTAGCCTCTCCTTGCACCGTCCCTTCACTGCTGCACTCTCCTCAGCCTCTCACTGCACCATCCCTTCACTGATGCACTCTCTCCTCAGCCTCTCACTGCACCGTCCCTTTATTGCTGCACTCTTTACTTAGCCTCTCCTTGCACCGTCCTTTTACTGCTGCACTCTCCTCAGCCTCTCCCTGCACTGTCCCTTCACTGCTGCACTCTGCTCAGCCTCTCCCTGCACTGTCCCTTCACTGATGCACTCTCTCCTCAGCCTCTCCCTGCACTGTCCCTTCACTGATGCACTCTCCTCAGCCTCTCCCTGCACTGTCCCTTCACTGCTGCACTCTGCTCAGCCTCTCCCTGCACTGTCCCTTCACTGATGCACTCTCTCCTCAGCCTCTCCCTGCACTGTCCCTTCACTGATGCACTCTCCTCAGCCTCTCCCTGCACCATCCCTTTACTGACGCACTCTCTGCTCAGCCCCCCATTGCATCGTCCCTTCATTGCTGCACTCTCTGCTCAGCCCCCCCATCCAGGCTGCAGCCCTCACTCCTCCACTGCACCATCACTCACTGCTGCACTCTCTCCTCAGCCTCTTACGGTACCGTCCCTTCACTGATGCACTCTCCTCAGCCACTCACTGCACCATCCCTTCACTCTCTCCTCAGCTCCACTATACCGTCCCTTCACTGTTGCACTCTGCACCCTCCCTTCACTGCTGCACTCTCTGCTCAGCCTCTCCCTGCACCGTCCATTCACTGATACACTCTCTGCTCAGCCTCCCATTGCATCGTCCCTTCACTGCTGCACTCTCCTCAGCCTCTCCCTGCACTGTCCCTTCACTCATGCACTCTCTGCTCAGCCCCCCATTGCATCGTCCCTTCACTGCTGCACTCTCCTCAGCCTCTCCCTGCACCGTTCCTTCACTGGTGCACTCTCCTCAGTCTCTCACTGCACCATCCCTTTACTGCTGCACTCTCTCCTCAGCCTCTCCCTGCACCGGCCCTTCACTGATGCACTCTCTCCTCAGCTTCTCCCTGCACCGTCCCTTTATTGCTGCACTCTCTCCTTAGCCTCTCCTTGCACCGTCCCTTCACTGCTGCACTCTCCTCAGCCTCTCACTGCACCGTCACTTCACTGCTGCACTCACTCCTCATCCCCACTGCACCGTCCCTTCACTGCTGCACTCTCCTCAGCCTCTTACGGTACCGTCCCTTCACTGATGCACTCTCCTCAGCCTCTTACTGCACCATCCCTTCACTCTCTCCTCAGCTCCACTAACCGTCCCTTCGAACTCTCTCTCTCACTACCTCACTCTCTCTCTCACTACCTCACTCTCTCTCTCACTACCTCACTCTCTCTCACTACCTCACTCTCTCTTTCCCTAACTCACTATCTCTCTCACTACCTCACTATCTCTCACACTACTACACTATCTCTCATTCACTCTCTCTCTACCTCAATCTCTACCTCACTACTCAACTCTCTTTCTCACAGCATCACAATATCACTACCACAGTAACTATCTCTCTAACACACAACTTCACAACTTCACTCTCTCTATCTCACTACCTCACTCTCTCTACATCACTACCTCACTCTCTCTACATCACTACCTCACTCTATCTATTACTATCTCACATCTCTGCTCAGCCCCCCATTGCAGCGTCCCTTCACTGGTGCACTCTCCTCAGCCTCTCCCTGCACCGTCCCTTCACTGCTGCACTCTGCTCAGCCTCTCCCTGCACTGTCCCTTCACTGATGCACTCTCTCCTCAGCCTCTCCCTGCACTGTCCCTGCACTGTCCCTTCACTGATGCACTCTCTGCTCAGCCCCCCATTGCATCGTCCCTTCACTGCTGCACTCTCCTCAGCCTCTCCCTGCACCATCCCTTTACTGACGCACTCTCTGCTCCGCCCCCCATTGCATCGTCCCTTCATTGCTGCACTCTCTGCTCAGCCCCCCCCATCCAGGCTGCAGCCCTCACTCCTCCACTGCACCATCACTCACTGCTGCACTCTCTCCTCAGCCTCTTACGGTACCGTCCCTTCACTGATGCACTCTCCTCAGCCACTCACTGCTGCACTCTCCTCAGCCTCTCACTGCATTATCCCTTCACTGCTACACTCTCTCCTCAGTCCCACTGCACTGTCCCTTCACTGCTGCACTCTCTGCTCAGCCCCCCATTGCATCGTCACTTCACTGCTGCACTCTCCTCAGCCTCTCCCTGCACCATCCCTTCACTGACGCACTCTCTGCTCAGCCCCCCATTGCATCGTCCCTTCATTGCTGCACTCTCTGCTCAGCCCCGCCCCCCATCCAGGCTGCAGCCCTCACTCCTCCACTGCACCATCACTCACTGCTGCACTCTCTCCTCAGCCTCTTACGGTACCGTCCCTTCACTGATGCACTCTCCTCAGCCTCTCACTGCACCATCCCTTCACTCTCTCCTCAGCTCCACTATACCGTCCCTTCGAACTCTCTCTCTCACTACCTCACTCTCTCTCTCACTACCTCACACACTACTACACTATCTCTCATTCACTCTCTCTCTACCTCAATCTCTACCTCACTACTCAACTCTCTTTCTCACAGCATCACAATATCACTACCACAGTAACTATCTCTCTAACACACTACTTCACAACTTCACTCTCTCTATCTCACTACCTCACTCTCTACATCACTACCTCACTCTATCTATTACTATCTCACTCTCACTGCCTCACTATATCACGACACGCTCGCTCAAATTCACTACAACACTCTCTCACTACCTCACAACTTCACTCTCTCTCTAACTCACTGCTTCACTCTCTATCTCACTACCTCACACTCTCTCTATATACTACCTCACTATTTCTATCTCACTATCTCTCTCTCACTATATCACGACACACTCTCTCTAAAGTTCACTACATCACTCTCTCACTACCCCACAACATCACTCTCTCTAACTCACTACTTCACTCTCTCTATCTCACTACCGCACTCTCTCTCTCAAATACACTAACTCACTTTCACTCTCTCATACACTACCTCACTCTCTCTCTAGCTCACTACTTCACAACATCGCTCTGTTTCTATCTCAATACAGCACAACAACTCTCACCCTCACTACCTCATTCTTTCACTACCTCACTCTATATCTACTTCACTCTCCCACAAAACAAAAATAACTACATCACTACTCAAATTATATCTATAAAACTATCTCACTCTCTCTCTCACTAACTCTCTCCATAACATCACTCTATTTCGATATCACTCTCACTACCTAACTATAACACAAGTCACTCACTCAAAAAATAACTACAACACTCTCTCGCTGACTCACTCTCTATCTCACTAGCTCACAAGTTCACTCTCTCTCTCCAACTCACTACGTCACTCTCTATCTCACTAACTCTCTCTCTTTCTATCTCACTAAGTCACTTTCACTCTCTCTTACACTACCTCAATCCTGCTCTCTCACTACGTCACAACATCACTCATTGTTTCTATCTCCCTACCACCAAAAATCACTCTCCATCACTAACTCCCTCTTTCACTACCTCACTCTCTCTGTCTCACTACCTCACTCTATCTTCCTCACTCTCTCTCACTACCTCACTCTCTCTCACTACCTCACTCTCTCTCTTTCTATCTCACTAAGTCACTTTCACGCTCTTTCACTACCTCACTCTCTCTCTATCTCACTACCTCACAAACTCACTCACTGTTTCTATCTCACTACCTCAGAACATCCCTCTACCTCAATCTTTCACTACCTCACTTTCTCTGTCTCTCACTACCTCACTCTCTATCTACCTATCTCTCACTACATAACTCTCTACCTCACTATTCCACTCTATCTCACAACTTCTCTCTCTCAAAACATCACTACCTCACTCTCTCACTACCTCACTCTCTAGCTCACAACCTCACGTCACTCTCTTTCTCTAACTCACTACCTCAATCACTCTCTATCTCACTACCTCACTCTTTCTATCTCACTAACTTACTTTCACTCTCTTTCACTACCTCTTTCTCTATCTCACTACCTCACAACATCCCTCTCCCTCACTACCTCACTACCTCACTCTCTATCTACCTCACTCTCTCTCACTACCTCACTCTCTCTATTTCAATACCTCACTCACTCTCTCTATCTCACTACCTCACTCTCTGCTAATGCAATAGGTATCACATATGCAAAATACAAAGCTAATGCCAATACACATGACAACGCCATTTATTTAGGGATACAAAAAAGATAAAAAAATAATGAGCAATTCCAATAGCTCTACCTATAATATTGCCGAGACCATTGCATTGTAAATGCTTGTTTAAAATTGGAATTGGAAAAATTGGTCCGAAATAGAACCTAGCATTGAACTTACTAAACCAGTTCTGCAATGGTCCTTTATAAGGATTACTCAAACAAAACGCAAGATTCCCTTCTCCTTCTACTCTGAAAGCATGAGGATTAGACATTTCCTCCAGGACCATAATCCTATACATATAAATGCAACAGGAGAGCTTACGGGGTAGCGGTTGGATCCCAAAAACCGTAAAACGATTAGAGGTTGGCCCTCTCTTTTACGTAGTCAGGAGACAGGTAAACTGTATCTGAAAGCTCAGAATCAGAAAAAAAGGCAATTCCTTCCATCATCTTTGTTGTGTTTGCTAATATCTGGCGGTTGCCTAGGGTACGATCAGCAGGCAGTAAAGTTCTCTTGTCAGGTGGTCGAAGTGACATAACTTTGCTGTGAGTAGGGGCACAATAGGGCTGGCACCTTCGAAAATGTAATGGGTGGCACTGATGGATACCAAAGTACTATCACTGAAAACAAAATGAGGCCCCGGATACTGATGGTCACTGGAGCAATCTGAATAGATGGGCACCCGTGGCACTGCAAAGCAGTGGCATTTGTGGTTATTGAGTCTGTCTCCACTGGTTATTATTGGGCAGCTAGTACCCTAGGTACTGTGGTGGATTATACTCACGCCGGCCACTAGCATTGTTGTCCACTTAGGGAACTCACAATATGGGCACTTATAGGGGCATATTATCAAGGGCTTTATCTCCGCTTTTTGGGCTTTAAAAGCCAAGAAAGCGGAGATAAAATGATCTCCCTATTACCAAGCTGTCGCTAACACCAGTTAGCGACAGCTAATAGGAGATAGTGACCATCTTGGGCCCCGCTTTGCATGTCAGTGATATTTATCACTAATGACATGCAAAGTGGGCGTGCCAAGATGTTAGCGACTGGAAACAGTCGCTAACATCGCTATTTCCTATTACCAACTTTTGGAGATATTCGCGCTAAGCGCGAATATCTCCAAAAGCTAACACCTGCCCAGGAGCAGTTCTTAGCCATGTTATCCAATGGGAGGTGGATAACATGGCTAAGAGCATTTGCTCGATAATGCTTGAATATCGCTGACTTTTCAGCGATATTCATGCATTGCGGCCGTTTTTTATGGCATTTGCGATAAACCTTGCTAATAGCAAGGTTTATCTGCGATAAAAATCGCCGCTTTGCGGCGATAATTTTTGTCTCTAAACAAGTTAGAGACAAAAATTATCTCTATTGGTTGGTAATATGCCCCATAGTTCCTACAAAAATCACAAAAAAAACAGGCGCCTCATTTAGAGTCCTTCAGAGATTAAACAATGCACACTAACCCCGTTACTGGACATTTTGCAATTTAAGCTTTAAATGTAAAACTGTTCTGGTGATGATGCTGTTTTACCACTTCAGTGACACAGTATAAAACTAAACAAAAATAATTTCCATTACTATAAGCAAAACCTGGTGGTAATTACATAGGATCATGCACAAAATTACGTATTCATGTTACTACATGTTGTACTTTATTTATTCCTGCATTTTGCCAACATAGGAGGTAAAGTCAAATGATTGCATTACTTCACAATGGAAACAAAGGGGCATATTATCAAGGACAGGCGATACATTATCGCTGCTTTTATCGGCAGGAAACTGCCGATAAAGCGGCGATAATGGCCTTGATAATATGCTCTATGAATTCCAATCGAAGCCCATGTTAGATGTGTTCACATCTAACATGGGCTTCGATTGGAATTCAGAGCATATTATCAAGGCCATTTTCGCCGCTTTATCGGCAGTTTCCTGCCGATAAAAGCGGCGATAATGTATCGCCTGTCCTTGATAATATGCCCCAAAATCTTGAAATATTTGGGCTTTCTTTTTTGCTTTTATGGATAAGCAGAATGAAAGTGCAGGGTTCAACTTGGTTCAGGATTTTCTTTGAAATCTAGTATTTGTACGCTTGTGTGTTCCATTTTAAATCTTTGACAAGAATCAAAATGCCTGGGGGATAAAATCAAGGTCTGTATGAGCTATTCAGTATTCACGGTGGGGCCTCGAAATCTCAAGGGCTCTTTAAAGGGTCCGAAAGTAATGTCCCAGTAAGAGCTCATAGGAAACATGGGGAATGTAGAGGGGGCGGAGTCCTTGCAGCCACCGGGTCCAGTGGAACGGAAGTCACTCTGCAGCGGGAGGAGGGACTCCACTTAACGTCGAACTGTGAGCCTGGTCTGAACCCCATCGGCTAAGTCAA
Source organism: Lissotriton helveticus (assembly GCF_964261635.1). Classification (NCBI taxonomy): domain Eukaryota; kingdom Metazoa; phylum Chordata; class Amphibia; order Caudata; family Salamandridae; genus Lissotriton; species Lissotriton helveticus. Next base: position 1,241,344,327 of record NC_136057.1, read on the forward strand.
CATGCAGTAAGTCGGGTTTTAAAATGAAAAGAACTGCGTCTGTTCACCACAGAACACGCGCTGTTGTCTTATTTTATTGCTATGAAGAGGTTAGTCAGCTGCTTCTTGCTTTATTGAAAGTTCCGCAGAGCATTGTATACAAAGGCCAGTTCGATAGACTTTGCTCACTTCAGGGAAAGATTAATCTCTAATCGGGGTTTTTCTTGCCAGTGTTTACATTCGTTGCATGTAAGAAAATAATACAAAATATTCACGTGATACAAAATGTTACATATGTTATGTATTTTTCACTGCAAGGTCAAGTCGTGAATAGCTAGTTAAATCCAGTGGTCGAAGTGCATTAAAAACAAGCATTGTCAAAGGCAATAAATCTCGCTAATGCAATTGTGTTTTAGCCAAGTTGTACACTAGTGTGGCTGCTGTTCAGCTTGGCTAAAAGTAAGTGTCGTGAAGCGGTGGAGTAGATTGGAGTGGGGCAGACGGGTAGATTGAGGGTAGAGTGGAGTGTATTGGGGTAGATTGGAGTGCGGGAGTTGGCCAGATTAGCATGGTAGATTGGAGTAGGGTAGATAGTATTGGGTGGGGTGGACTGTGATATATTGGGGTAGATTGGGTTGGAGTGGGTTAGCTTGGGGAAGAGTGGAGAACATTGGATTGGGGTGGAGTGGAGTGGGGTAGAGTAGGGTGGAGTGGGTTAGATTGAAGTGTGATAGATAGGAGTAGGGTAGATTGTTGTAGATTGAAGTGGAGTGGGATTGATTGAGATGGAGTAGGCTGGAGTGGAGTTGGATAGTGTGGTGTGGGGTAGATTGGGATGGGATGAGGTAAACTGTAGTTGGGTAGATTGGGTTAGGGTTGGGTAGATTGGAGTGAGTGAAGTAGACTGGAGTGAAGTTTATTGAGGTAGATTGGAGTGGGGCACATTGGATGGGGTAGATTAGAGTATGTTAGAGTAGGATGGAGTGAGGTAAAGTAGACTGGAGTGGGGTGGATTTGAGTTAAGTGAGTTAGAATGGACTGGAGTGGGGTAGATTTAAGTGGTGTGAGAAGTGGAGGGGGTAGATTGGGTGGACTAGAATGGAGTGGGGTGGGCTTGATTGGGTGGATTTGAGTGGGTTGATTGGAGTTGGGTAGATTGAGTTAGAGTGGTGTGGGGTAGATCGGAATGGGGTGGGTGGATTGTAGTTGGATAGATTGGAGTGGAGTCGAGATTTGAGTGAGATAGATTGGGTAAGAGTGGAGTGGAATGGGGTAGATTGGGGTGGTGTGGGGTAGATTGGGTCGATTGGAGTAGGATATATTGGAATGGCGTGGGGAAGTTTGGAGTGGGGTAGATTGAAGAGGGATGATTGGAGTGTGGTAGATTGGAGGGGGTGGGGTAGAGTGGGGTGAGGTAGATTGCAGCAAGAGTGGGGCGGAAGACGGTGAAGTGGGGTAGAATGGGGTAGAGTAGATTGGAGTAGGGTAGATTGGAGTTGGGTACATTGGAATAGGGTACATTGAAGTGGAGTGGGGTGGGCTAGATTAGGGTAGACTGGGGTGGAGTGTGTTAGATTGGAGTGGGGTAGATTGGAGCGAAGTAGAGTGGGTTAAATTTGGGTAGGGTAGAGTTTGGTAGAGTGGAGTGGGCCACAGTAGGGGAGTGGGGTAGATTGGAGTGGCATGGGGAAATTGGGGAGGGGTAGAGTGGAGTGGGGTAGACTGGGGTAGATAGGAGCAGAGTGAGGCAGATTTGAGTGGAGTGCAGTAGATTGCGGTGGAGTGGGGTCTGGTTTATTGGGTTAGACTCAGTGGAGTGGCGTAGTGTGGAGTATGCATGGTGTGTTAGCACACTGCCATTACAGAAACACATTTCAATTGAAATGAGCATTACATTTTCACTGTATACGGTTGTACGGCACACAAACGATAATGTGTGCAAATGTCATTACCCAGTGTATTGATGTTTTTTGATCATATTCAAATATTTGTTTCCATCACACTTCAAAGTTACAAAGAAAATGTGCTTCGTTTGTACTAATTCTAATATATTCTGAAAGATCAGCATAGTTAATTTTTTTGTGTGCTAGGAAAAAAAAGAACATGCATTCTTGTCTTACATGGGTGCTCAGCAGGATTGTCGCATAAATTCTCTCACTTTGAAGTCAGAGAAAGAAAAATAAACATCAGGCTCCCTGGAAAAGTGAGCCTGACATTTGTCATTTGTCTTTAGAATGTACAGAAAATGTGACAAGATAAGAGCAAGATTTAAAAGCCTGTTTACAGAAAGCGAGTTTGTGGAAGAATACAGTAAACACTGATTAGACAACAGGAGGCACAAACGAAACCTAGACAGCCTAACGCAAATAAAGTCAGCAAATAGAAAGCAGCCAGAAAGTGTGAGTTACAAACGGCAAAACCAAGGTAAGCAACAGGTGGAATGCATTCCTAGGTCAACTTTCTGAAAGTCCTCAAGATGTCTTTAGCAAACCAGACAGCTGTGCTGTCTGGCAGGCTTTGACCTACAACGTATGGAAGCTGTGATGCTGTGCCCAATGGGGGTGGGGTGAGTGAGCCTGTGGACTGGGTCAAAGGCAGGGCTAATAAAACTAAATATTCTGACACTTTTTTTGTCTTTCCTCTTAAGGTAACTACATATAAAATAACACACAGCTTAAATGAAACATAAATGCAAGTTAAATTAAGCAGTGGGAAATGTACATTATGAAACCTCTATTACTTAATGCACTGCAGAGGTCAGTGTGTGTAACCAGAGAGCCACAGAATTGAATTGGTGGTGGTGGTGTAGTGGAGAATATGGACTTGTGTATGTTTATTGCTACGAGGGCCCAGTCTGTGACAGAAAGCACTGTGAATACATGAGTCATTATTTTAAACTTGCATTACGCACAGTAAAAGGAAGCTGCTACAAAATGTATAAAAAGGTTTAAGATAAAAAAGTGCTTCTAAAATATAGATTTTTGTAACACCAAGACTGTATGTAGTGTATTTGTTATACCTGTCTTTTAAAAGCACACACTTCACAGCTCAGCCTGTAACTCCCTTGCAATACCACTCAAAATGCATAAACATGCGTCTTCAGGAATCTTCAAGTGATTCCATCAATTAAAGCCAATACCAGCTAGAAATCACCCTCCACATTTTTAGACTGACCAGTTGTGCACATTTACATTTCTTTCAGGCAAGTAGGCTCCCTGGCAAAGAAGTTTGTTTAGCGACCTGCCCCTCCATCGGTTTCACAGCACAGGAAAACCATTGTCTTACACTTGAGCTGAAGCATTGCAACTGCTGGAATGAACCATTGGTTGTCTTTTCATTAAAAGTAGGGAAACTGTTTTTCATAAATTAAAAAAGTATGGGCATGTCGTTCCCCACAGATCCAGCCCACGTCAAGGTTAAATTGCTGTCATAGAAATGTGGTACTTGTAATTCTGGGTTTACCCTGGACCACAAGTGCTAGAATTCTAAGAAAAAACGAAATTGGCCTAACTAGTCGTACACCGATCTCAGAAACTTGGCAGCTACTGCTAATGCTTAGTATGTTCAAAATGTGTTTGGCGACCTCCAAGGCGGACTATGTACCCTGACTGCTTCCACCGACTCTGATGCTCTTTGTTTGGTGTATCCTGTTGGTGATATGGCCTTATGACTTTCCGCATGAACGGAGCGGGGGAGAGAGAAGAGTAATAGGACTTAATGTACTAGAGTGGATTCAAGATTTTGATGTGATGCTACACCGGTTGTAATTCAATGTTACTGCATTTTTGCTCTTTTCCTGCAATAAAAATATTTTAGGGAAAAAATGCATTTGAAGACTAGTAGCTAACTCATTGTAGTGCAGGCAGCCATTTTCATTGGATATTTCTGCTACAGTTTGACCCTGAGCAGTCTAAACCCTAGTAATCTGGCATCCTCAAATTGGGCCGAATAGCTGACTTCTTAAACTGTTACCTTGCCCAGTGAACAACAGTCCATGTACACCTTGCACTATCTGCTGAGACACAGCCAGTCAAATAGTCACATGAGTGAACTGAATCAGGTGGCAATTCCATGAGAAATTAACCCTTTAAAAATTGTTTCTACCCGATCTTGCTGTGACGTGAGGAATTTTGGACATTTGAATACGCATGCTCACTTGTACAATTCTAGTCAGAAAAAGTACCAGTTGGTACTGGTAGATGCAACTCAGTTCTGATATATAGATGCAACTATAAGGTACAGAAGCCAATAGCTTTCTTCAGTGTTCTTGGGAAGGGGGATTGATGGCATTTAGCAGACTGTCATAGGAAAACTTTAGTCCAGGCACTAGTTATCAGTAGACTGGACTACTGTAATGGGCTGCTCATTTCCACCAATGAAGAACAACTGTGCTGACTACAGGTAGCCCAAAATACAGCGCCCAGACTAATCTTGAATGCTCCACCCAGAACCCCTTCACGTCCTCTATTGAACAAACTTCACTGGCTTCCAATTCGCCAGAGGGTGAAGTTCAAGATATGTTGTATAATCTATAAATGCCTGTTGGGCACTGGCCCCAAGTATTTATCTGAAATCTTCAGACCCTATGAGCCTGGTCGCTCTCTCCGTTCTCAGACCCAATCCTTGTTACAAGTACCACGGATTAAGAAGGAAAGACAGGGAGGCCGAGCCCTCTCGTATCGAGGCCCCACTCTCTGGAACTCCCTGCCCCTTACCCTCAGGCAAAATCCCAATTTAGCTACCTTTAGGAAACGTTTAAAGACTCATCTATTCTTGACCATGTAGACATCCTGCATTGCCTAATGATCTTTTCTCTGGACATAGCTTTGGTATGAACAAAAGCGCGGAGATACCCCTCCGGGGGTCGAATTCTTGCGCTATAGAAGCATAAAAATAAATAAATAAATGGGAGCAGATAGGATTTGCGGTTGTCCCTCCAGGACATGTTTTCAAATGTAGCCAAATAATTCATTTTACAGCACAGTTTTCAGTTTTATTGGCTAAAATGCATAGGTTTTTGAATGAGAAGCACTTGAAATATTTCAGTATTTACCAATCTTACACAATGCCGAAGTGCTTTATTTCTCTCCAGCTGCAAATTAAGATGGCCTATTTTATATTGATACAAAAGGGGATGATGGACGGAGCTAATGAACAACTCAAACACTCCCCCCCCCAGTCAAATGATCTGGGTTTAATCCATCACCATTCTTTAGTTCACTCAGCCACCCCAGTTCAGACATGGCTATATGCAAATCAGTCTGACCCTGCGCCTTATGGGAACAGTCCAGCCCGAACTGCCAAGCCATGTCTTCCCTGGACCAGAAACAAGCATCCTGGGACCGGTTTCGGATTCATAATCCTCATCAGCCAGGCTATCTTGAATCCAGTGGCCAAGTGAACAAGTTGAACATTTTCAGCAGTGCGAAGCTGTAGGCTATAGCCAACAAGTCTACCACAAGGCCAGATACCCTTTCTGAGAGGAGCTGCTGAACATGAGTTGCTGCTGCTGCGAAGAATGTAGCGGGAGCTAACTCTCAGTCAGGCCGACTGACAATGCACCTTGGGTGGATCGGCGAGCAGGTAATTCCCGGTCTCCTGTTGGTTCTCAGGCCACTTGTTGGTGGAAACATTTTAAGTCCCAAGTTTCTGTTTTTAGCTCTTTGGACAACTTTAGCACCACTTCCAAAGGTCCAGGACTGGTGGGGCACCACTGGGAGGGCAGGAATCAATTCAGGCAGGGTCCATGTGCGGGTTCAAGGCTGTTGGAGCTTGTTGTATCCCTCTAGCTCAGAACAGGAAGCCAGCCAAATAACCCTTGTAGTCACTCTAGTAGGCGTAGGTTCAAGCAGCAAGGCATGCCTCAAGCAGCAGGGCAGACCTCTGAGGGTATAACGCAAGCTTCAAGCAGCAGGGCAGTCCTCTGGTAGCAGCAGGGCAATCCTTTGAAGTGCAAAGCAGTGCTCAAGCAGCAGTTCAGTCCTTTGAAGTATGAGGCAGTCCTGCTGGGGATGCTCATCAGATCCCCTGGAGACATGTTCTTCTGAGGTTCTAATATTATACCTGGTGCCATCCTGTGAGATGGGAGGTATTTCCAAGTCATCCCCCCATCTCGGTCTCGAATTTTCCTTCCTTCCCTGCCCATGCTTTAAGTGGTCTAGGGTAACAATAGGCTGGTGTCAAGTTCCTCTGTGAGTGTGCTGGAAGTTAGCTGTTTAAAATGTGAGTGGGACAGAGCACAACACCGCCCCATCCATCCTGGCATGAGGGCTCATCCTGCCAACACATAGTTTCCCTTTGTTTTACTGTCTTGGAGGAATACACAAAAGGCTAACTGCCAACTATTCACAGTCCTGTGGCATAGGATACAGGCACCAAATGGTTTGGAGAAGAAAATGTCAACATACTAAATGAATTACGTGTAAAATTTGTTTAAGTCATGGCAAAGAAATAGCCAGGGCCTAGATACTAAATATTGAAATTGGCCCATAATCTGCTGAAAGAAAAAGCAGAAACAAAATATGGTGGTCAGATTTTCTTTCTTTTTTTAAAAACGTGCCTTTCGTCCTATCTGGCCATCAATATTGGATGTAACCACTTATCATAATACCTTACTAAAACTGACATTATCAGAATTATGACTTACAGTCCAACTTTACCATTAAAGGGATTTTAAATTGCAATTCTTTTGAGACGAAACATTACATTTCTGCCTGTTCCCAATCAAACGTTAGGCCTTAATGAAACCCTAACGTTATCCTATATGAGAGGTAGGCCATGCTGCAGTGTTAACAAATGTAGCAGTTTTTCACTAACAGGACATGTAAAACATAAAAGTACCTGTCAAACCTTTTAAACATACTGCACCCTGCCCGTTGGGCTGTTTCGGGCCTACCTTAAGGGTCACTTATATGTATTCAAAAGAAAGGTTTAGGCTTTGCAAAAGGCTTATTTTGTCAAGTCAAACTGGCAGTTTAAAACTGCACATGGGCTACAGTGGCAGGCCTGAGGCATGTTTTAAAGGGCTACTTAAGTGGGTGGCACAATAAGTGCCTCAGGCCCAAGAGTAGAATTTAATTTCCATGCCTGGTTTATATTTTGTACCCTTTACTAGGGACTTATAAGTACATTCAATGTGTCAATCGGGTACAAGCCAATTTTACCATGTTTTAAGGAGTGAGCACAAGCATTTTAGCACTTGTTAGCAGTGGCAAATTGCATTGAGTCCTTAGCCAACAAGATAAATTCCAGCAAGCAGGAGGTGGATAAGGCAAGAAGTTAGGGGGAAGACCACACCAAAGGATGCCAGGTCTAACAGGTACAGTTATTAATGGGATAATTACTCTGTGACAGAACTAGCAATTCCCAGCAAATGCTATTCTCCGTGGTAAGGAATGTATGATCTTTTTAGTGTAAACCCAGGCCCCTTGTCTTATCAGGAAACTAGTGTGTACAGTTCTTCTGGTGCCACCCTTTCTGGAGTCTTACCCACCACAGGAAATATGACTTAGTTTGTGATAACGTATCAATTTCTCTAGTCACAGTTCCCACAACATTGTTCCTTTGCACTGCACCTTAATCTTAAGAGTCCTGGGGGGATCGGTTTGTTTTTACCAGCTGCAGGAGGACACTGCACAGCTTCCTGCATGGCAAGAGCAAGTGCTCTGACTCAGCTGCAGCCCAACTCAGCCCAGCCCATACCGTTGAAATCTCTGGCCTCATGCCAAGTTTGCAGGCACACACTTCAGCCCATAAGATAGGGGCAGGCGCCCAGGAAATACGATGGCTACACTCTGCCAGTGCAGCCCAGGTTCAGGCAGGTCCTTCTTGGTGGTTCTTCCTTGAGCCCAAACAAAGCCACCCATCCATACAAAGAGTAAAGCCCACCCCGGTCACATGCTCCAGCAGTCATTGATGAAAGACTGATGATTAAAGAATACATTCTGATAGTAGTGCTTACTCTCTCATGGTACTTTGGTTTTGATTGGGATGACTGTCTACATAGGGTCTCGATTCTTCTGCTACCCCAACAATTATAGGTGGTTGGTTTCCACACAAGGATCACCTGAGATGCAGTGGCGATCTCTGTGATTGTCTTGGCATTCATGGGCACTTAGTTTCTTGGCATAACACAAGGTCTCAAGGCCTCAACCAACAACTTGGAAAAGCATATCATTTTCAGGGTTTCTGCGGGCTGTGTCCCGCTCTTTCTGTCTTGGCTCTCAGGGCCCTTCTTTCAAGGAGCTTCTTCTTCATGCAAGGGCTCTCCAGCGCCCCTCCTCAGTAGTCTGGTACATGTCTCAATGAAGGTCTTAGGCAGCTACTCCTGGCAGTTTTACAGTACTTTCCAGGTTCCTGATCCCAAATCTGGCAAAGAGTTGGCAGTCAGATGTCACAATCCTGGCACACAAAAGAGTTTCTCAGTCTCCATTGCTTTGGGACATCGGATTCTGGTAGAGAAATCCTGACTGGAATATTCTGCCATGAACGTACACAAAATTTACAGACTATGTTTGTGAATTCAACAAATCCACTTTCTGACCATTTTCAAGAAGTTCCTGACTTTTGTGTATTCCTTTCAGACTTGTCTAGAGACAGTCTTTAATTTTACAGTGTCATCAGGATGGTGTGGTGGAGTTGGTATTCGGCTGCCAGAGGATCCCAAGTGGTTATTCAAAGGCAACTGATGATTTACTGTTGCCAGTGACCTTGGCACATTAACTTTGCACGACCACCAGTATGAAAGGTCAACCCTAGTTATATTTGCCATTAGAAGCATGCCTTTCCAAGCACTCTGCGCTTTTAAAGGTAGGAGAATTAAGTCATACCCCATACTTTCTGATAGATCCGATCAGGACCCACTCCATCTCTATTTAGGAGCCAGACATCAACTGGTGAACATACCAACACTCAATGGGGCATATTATCAAGGGGGTTTATCTCCGCTTTTTTGGCTTTAAAAGCCAAGAAAGCGGAGATAAAATTATCTCCCTATTACCTAGCTGTCGCTAACACCAGTTAGCGACAGCTAGTAGGAGATAGCGACCATCTTGGGCCCCACTTTGCATGTCAGGGATATTTATCACTAATGACATGCAAAGTGGGCGTGCCAAGATGTTAGCGACTGGAAACAGTCGCTAACATCGCTATCTCCTATTACCAACCTTTGGAGATATTCACGCTAAGCGCGAATATCTCCAAAAGCTAACACCTGCCCTGAGCAGTTCTTAGCCATGTTATCCAATGGGAGGTGGATAACATGGCTAAGAGCATTAGCTCGGTAATGCATGAATATGGCTGACTTTTCAGCGATATTCATGCATTGCGGCCGATTTTTATCGCATTTGCGATATACCTTGGTAATACCAAGGTTTATCTGCGATAAAATTCGCCGCAGCTCAGCGGTAAATTTTGTCTCTAACCAAGCAATAGCGATAATTATCGCTATTGCTTGGTAATATGCCCCAATCAGTACCTATACCTACTTATTGTCTGACTAGCAATTTATGCTCTGAAGTACCCGAGAAGTGACGCTTTCATTAATAAAAAATAAATACAGGACGAAATTTCAGGCAGAAGCTCAAAATGTAATCTAGATGTAATGTATGTACGGTGGGTGTACATCCAGAAAAAAAGAGGATACATGTACCTGAAATAAAAACAAAAGTTACCATAAAGACATTACAAGTATATCAGAGGATTTAAAAGGTTGCTGAAGAAGTACATAATGCATTGTTTAGAACACGTCAAACACAGGAAGGGCCCAGGATTAATGTCTAATGGGTGGTTGAATAATAGAAGCACGCATGGTTAAACCACACATGTCTCTACCACGCAGCCAAAACCACAAATGTGTCTTAACCACAAATTCCTTTACCACGTAATGTGGTATAGGCATGAATGCTAAAGGGGTATGTGTAGCTTAGGTTGCCACTCCTCCGCCCCCCCCACACCCCCCACCCCACGCTGTTCTTAAAACCCTGCCTCTTTACTAACTCTACACAGATCCCCCATCCCACGCTGACACTACCCATTCCCCTCCCCTTCCCCTAAGGCCTAAAACCCTGCCCCTTTGCTTACAATACCCCCACCCTTTGCACTGTCCCTTAAACTACCCCAAACCCTTCCACTGCCCTGAAACCTACCCCGACCCCCCAGCACTAAAAACTACCTCGACTACCCATTCCCCTCCCATTGTCCTAAGGCCTAAAACCCTTCCCCTTTACTTACACTACCCCAACCCCCCATTGCGTGCTGTCCCTTAAACGACCTCAACCCATTCCACTGCTCTAAAACCTACCCGACCCCCCAGCTCCAATCACTTCACGGCGGCATCTTCCTGCTTCCTTCTTCACCGTCTTCCATCTAGCCAGCAGCTAAACCGCGCACTGCCTTAACCACACATATTTGTGGTTTAGGCATTTGTGTAGTTAAGGCAAGCGCGTGGTTGGGCTTGTGTAGTTGGAACACCTGTGGTTAAGACCACGGTGTTCCGACTGATCCCCCAAAATGGGCAAAAGATTTACCTTTGCCAGACATTACAGAAATAGCAACTCAATAAGCCTCTTTCCTCCTTATCCTGTGCTCCGCATGGTGAGTCAGATCGCCTCCCCTGCTGCCCTTATTACATCGCCATATATAATTTACTACACCTACGGTTCCAGACAAAGTGAAAAAATACCTATGTGGCAACTTGCCCAAACTTCATTTTGCTAAAACTATAACGCAGACTGCACAGCAGCTCGACACTTAGCTGTTGCTTTTATTGTTATGCGTAATTTGTTAAAACCTGACACTGCTAATGCCTTGTTCTCTCGATGATGTCTGTTGAAAGTAAACTGCTGACACTTCTGAAGTAAGTATAGTTAATTTATTTAAGAGGACAGCGGCAAGCAACCCAACGCCTGCTGACCAAACTCCTAACTGACTCATGTAGAACATCAGCTGTCGAGTCAGGTAGGCATTCTGGAATGTATGAGGAGAGAGCATAGAGAGTAAATAAGATCATAGAGTAACAATATAATAGAAATGGTTTACAACACATCTTCCTCCTTTAAAAACAGAGACAAAAACAAGAATGTAAAGAATGAGAAGCAATAAAATTGCATAAAACCTTAATCACAACAATAATCGTTAAGATAAACAGGTGGTCTATGATACCGTGCAATTCTGACATTACCAGGCAAAGAACCATTTTGAGAAATTGAAGAATCAGTGGCAACATTGCTTGAGGCATAAGAACTGCATGAATCAGGATCATCACCTCCACCAACACATCTTTTGCCAACCGGAAAAGAAGATAAAGTAGAATCTTCCATTGAAGATAGCATGTAGCCACTATTCCCACTGTTACAATCAGAATCAATAGAATTATGTTAAATATCACTATTGCACGTCATGCCTTTTTTCTGGTACAAAGCAACTATTCTGAGGTTCCATTTCTCACCATTAGTAAGAACAATATAGTGAGGAAATACTTCTCTGACCCAATAAGGACCTGTACATTTGGATAAACCTTTAGTAATCCTGCCTGGTTTTACTTTAACATAGTCCCCCTTTGATATGTGTGAAATTGGAGTCTTTTCAGTGACCTGGACGTCTAACTGATCACTTTTAGAGACTAATTCTTTCATCCACGAAGGAATGAGTTTTGTACCTGGTAGTCTGCCATGCATGAATTCAAAAGGTGACTTATCTTTAGAACCATGAGTAGTTGTGCGATATGCACAGATCATCTCTTGAACAAGATCAAAGGCTAAAACCCCTTTTGAGTGAGATAATTGAATTGTACCTTTAACAAGTCTATTACTCTGTCACATAAGCCATTTCCCTGTGGATAGTAAAGGGAAGTACGATGATGGTGAGATGCCACAACAAGATAGAAATGAACACATGTTGTGTGACATAAGTTGCGTACTATTATCGGTAATACTATTAGGATATCCCTCTTCTTGAAAAAGAGATTTTAAAAATGTTATGGTGTTTTCAGTGGTGATGTCTTTTACGAAATCCACACTTTACCATTTGGTAAACACATCAATAGATACAATGGCAAAACGCTGAGAAGAGGGTAGTTCTTCCATTGGCCCAATAAAATCTAGACAAATAGTATGCCAAGGAATATCAGGAGATACCAATTTGCCCATAGATGAACAAACAGCGACTTTAAGACTTTTCTCCCCTTCCTTGCATGTTGGACACTTTTCAATCCACGAAGACACCTGAGAATCTATACCAGGCCACCAAAAATTGGCTTTTAACCTGTGTTGGGTTAGGGTTTGTCCAAGATGTCCTTCATGGGCAATTTTTATTAATTTAGTGTTCAGCTCAGAAGGGGGAATGAACTTATCGTCACGCATAAGGATGTTATCACCACAGGTTGATAATTCCTGAAGCACCTTTAAGAAAGGGCGAGCAGATACATGTAAACAACTTTCCTGTATTGGACCTAGTTTGACCATACGTATAAATTCTTGTAATATGTGATCATTTTGCATGGCCTTACCCCACTCATCATGTGAGAAGGATCCTTCAACTTAAAACACATCATGAATCCAAGCGATACTTTCATCTTTACTTTCCAAATAAAGAGAATCTTCACTAAGGTCTCTATCTTTTATCAAAAGTCTAGATAGACAGTCAGCTTGAAAGTTACGCCAGCCCTGAATATGTGAAATTTCGTAATGATACTCCTGAAGTTTTGCTGCAAACCTTGCTTACCTTGGTGACCCCTTAATCGCACCCCCAGGGGACAGAATGCGAACTAAAGGTTTGTGGTCTGTTTTGAGGTGAAATTGTGTGCCCCACAAGTATGTGCGGAAATACTGTGCACCCCAAGCAGCTGCCAGTGCTTCCTTTTCAATGACAGAATAATTCTGTTCGGACAAAGTAAAGGTACGTGAAGCAAAGGCAATTGCACGCTCCCCATCAGTAGGCTTTTGCAGAAGAACAGCCCCTAACCCAGTTGCACTGGCATCAACGATCAAAATTGAGGCACGTTTAGTGTCAAAAGGAGCAAGAACATTGGCTTCACAGATCTCTTTTTTTGATTTGAATGAAACCTGAATTTTGATCAGACGCCACACAAACTTGCTTCCTTTTTTAAGTAAGGATCTTAAATGTACGGTCTTTTCAGAATTTCTTTTTACAAATTTCGAGTAGTATTTTATTAGTCCCATGAATGACCTAAGTTGGTCCTTGTCAGTTGGACACGGGGCAGAATGTATAGCCTCCAGTAGATCTTTCTTTGGTTTGACTCCTAACGCTGATATTTCATGACCAAGATACTCTATATGCTGCACAAGAAAAGAACACTTCTCTCTACGTGAAGTAAAACCAGCATCCAAAATTCTGTGCAGAACATCTTTAAGTACTTGATTGTGATCAGCTATAGAATCCCCAAAAACCAAAATATCGTCCTGGAAGAATACTACTTTCTGTAGACCCTTAAAAATCTCAGTCACCATGCGTTGAAACACGCTGGCTGCTGAAATTAAACCAAACGGAAGACATGTACATTGATAGATGCCTTCTGTTGTTGTGAATGCAGTGAGAGGTTTAGAGCTTTCATGGAGTCTAATTTGGTGATGCGCACTCTTTAGGTCTCATTTTGAAAAAAACTTTGCCCCTGCAGAGTGGATACCAATTCTCCAATGTTTGGTAAAGGGAAAGTATTATCAACAACACACTTGTTAAGAGATTATAAATCAACACAAAATCTCAATTTTCTGTCCGATTTCTTTAGACACCCATGAGGACGCCACAACCGGTTCTATTACACCACTCTAGCATTTCATCTAACAAGGATTTTACTTCATCTCTAATTGAGAGTGGCATCCTTCTTAATTTGTGTTGAATTGGCAAGCTATTTTTTTAACTGGGTGAAATGTGAATAACCTTTAAGTTCACCTAGTTCATCATTGAATACAGATTTGAATTCTCTCAATATATCAATAGAATGATCCCCAATAACCATGACTTGAGTAGGTGCTCTTGGGTTGATGATAATATGCAAGTCATATTGATTAACCCAACCTAGTATTGGGAGACATATACTTTACCAAAAGTGGATCTATTTTCAAAAACAATATTTGATTTAAAGTAACCCACAATGTCAAAGGTTTCACCCTGGAATCCTCTTGGTGAAATGTCACTATTACCTAATACTTTACAACTCCAGAGACTATTGAAAAGTGATTGAGGAATAATTGTATAACTCGACCATGTGTCGACCATGAGGGATACTTCACATTCATCAATTTTAAAAATAGCTTTTGGTCTGTTTTGTCTTCTATCCTCTTCTCCAACTACGTCAATGTCATCAACCACTAAAAGTCTGTCTACTCTCATGAGTGTAGTCTTCAACAACCGCAATTTTCTGTCTGCTTTTAGTCTTACACATTTTTTAAAAATATCTTCGTCTGCCACATTTGGGACACTCCTTGTTAGAGGCAAAACTAAATCTAGCTTCCGAAGTATGATTATTACTTTCACACCGTGAGTAAAACTTGTTAGTTGAATGGTTTTTCCTCATAATTGGTTTAAAATTTTTCTTCACAACGGCAACAGACTCCTCCAAGTATTGCTCACTTTCTCCACTACAGCCCTTATTGGACACTTCTGAAACATCTTGCTGTGAGTTGCTTTTCTTTTGTGTATCTATGGCCTTCATACAGCTTTCAGATTCCTCTATTACTTTTGCTAGCTCAGTAGCCACTTTTAGAGAAGGATTCTTTGCTGCCCATAGTCTTTCCAGAATTTTTTTGTTATTGCATTGTACTATTAGTTGATCTCTAATGAGTTCATCATTCAGAGCTCCAAATTTACATTTGACAGATAATTCTCTTAGATGAGCAATGAAATCATATATATTGATTCCTCATTTTTCTGACTATGTGTATAGAATTTGTAACAGTTCATTACAAGGGTTTCTTCTTTCGAGAAGCGCACTTCAAGTCTACAAATGGCCTCTTTATATTCATCAGGCATAGGTTGACCATTTGCCTGCAAAGCCAGAGGTAGAAATCTGAAAACTCGCTGACCTTTTTTTCCAAATGTACTAAGTAGTATTGCTTTTTTGCGTTTTCCTGAAAACTCTTGTCCATCAAGAGCTTCTGAGTAGTTGTCAAAGATGATAAACCAATCCTCCCACGATATAGGTGGATTTCCTGTTTCATTCAAGAATGGTGGAGGGAGGGTAACATTCACTTGTTGAGCCATGAGTGTTAAAGGTGTCAATTACCAAGTAAGACTAACCCCAAAATTGTAAATATGCTAATAAAATGAAGGTCTAAAAATTTTGACAAACTTTTCTCCAATGAAATTGTAAACAAATGCAATAACTTCTTTTATAATGTAACTTAAATTGAGTTCGCCAAAGAAAAATACTACCAGTGCATACCTGCTGGTAGATGAAGTAACTCACTCAGAGTCCAATATAACGATTTCCCTTGTTAATAGGACACGCTTGTAATTAGAAACAATTCTGCTGTGCACATTTAGGCTTATGTCACTATTAAACTGAAGGAATCACGCGTTGTCCTTGCGCGGCAGCTTCTTTGTTAATAAACGATTTTTTTTATCAAAATGGCTGTTCGTGTCAGTGCGTGAGGCTTGGAACGCACGTAATACGCTCTGCGACCAACGAGAGGCAACTCGGAGACTCTACGCGCTTCTGAATTCTGGGATAGCTGCTCTTCAGATAGTGAAGTTTTCACAACCAGGTTTGGAATGTTTTCTTCGCCGAGCGTTGCTAGGATACTTTCACAATAACTATGCAGCGCGCTCTACTCACAGTTAAAGATGATGTCATCGGGCATGAAACCGATCCTGATTTTACCGATCTAGATTTCACTCCCCGGATTTCAGGAGGGAAACAATCTTCATTATATCGGTTCCCCTTGCGAAGGGTTCAGCTCGCTGTAACAACTCTTCACGCGATGGAGCGATGAACGGGTCATTTGTCCTCAAGAAAAGCAGTTTCCAAGTCTGGTCAGCCGGTAATCGTCGCCAAATTGTTTAAAGTAAACTGCTGACACTTCTGAAGTATGTATAGTTAATTTATTTAAGAGGACAGCGGCAAGCAACCCAACGCCTGCTGACAAAACTCCTAACTGACTCATGTAGAACAGCTGTCGAGTCAGTGTCAGGTAGGCATTCTGGAATGTATGAGGAGAGAGCATAGAGATTAAATAAGATCATAGAGTAACAATAGAATATAAATGGTTTACATCAATGTCCTCCCAGGAGCATGACCTAACTTCATCTTGCCTTCAAGGTACTGCTGATCATGGAGCGTACACATCATCGTACCATGATGCACACAGTGCTGTCAAAATCTTTGACTTTTTCTTATTTATGTACCATGCATGATTTTAAAGTTAACTTCCCAACCGTTAAACTTCTTCTTTTTTCAGAAGTTCAGCATCAGATCATAAAGAACTTCTTTCCAAGGAAATGTTGGAAGAGGCGAGGCAACGAGTCAGAGAGAGCCCCTTGCAAGTTGTCAGAACCCCACTGATCAACATAAAAGAAACAACATTGACGTTGGAAACTGAATGCAACTTGTTTTTAAAGCTTGAAAACATGCAGAATACAGGTAAGTAAATTACTGGCTGCTGATCCTAACCAATCTCGGCTCGTATATTTGTATATCTAGGATGTGATTTTTGATGCTCTTATCTTAGGCCTTGTGAGCTACTGAGAGATGGTTTGATAAATGAGCGAGCGAGTAGAGCAATGAAGTAATACCTTTTCAGTCCTTTTATCCCATAGTTAATCACGGCAAAGAAACTTCAAGCTTCTTCCTAAAACTATGGTTCCAAGTCCCTCCTGCCACCCCACCCATTTTTAGGTCTTGCTTACTAGACCGCACATGCGGTTTCTATTATGAGACATTTTGTTGGCTTAGCAAGAACATCCAGCGGGCTTGGAGGCCACCCGTTGCTTACCATTTGTTGGCTTTCCTATGTTTCTCATATGCCTACTTCTTATTTGCGACCCTGCATGTGAATCTTGTGCTTGATCCAGTGGCGGCTGGTGATATTTTAAAGTGGTAGGGCATAAAAGTTTGGTATGTCTTTAATATAGTGAGTGACGCGGGCACGCTTAATGTACAAACGTTGGGACCAAACTGGATCCTCCTTTTTTTTTTAAAGAGCTGCACATCTTCAACCACCTCTCCTTTTCTCTTCAGCGCCCTCTTTTCACTCCTCCCCGAATATACTTCCTTGCTTCTCCTTCACCATGTCCAACACACAGTGGACTCACTCACATTTAAGCAATTTATTTTACTTTTGCCTTTGCCTGTAAATATTTTGCCATCTGTGCATCCCCTTCACACACATTTCAACAAAATGGCAATTACAACTGGAATACATGACCATTGTTCTATGTGGTCTGCAGAGAGGCCAACCCACTTACAGGCACTTTGCTTTGGCTTCAGGGTCAGCGTTAGAGCTCATTGACACCTGCACAATTCAAAGTATGCATGGAAAAAAAATCAGAAAGTAACACAACATGATTAAATAGCTAACTCCATAGGGAGGCAAGATTAAGTAAAACTTGAAATAAGAGAGTAACTCAAATGCTTACATGCATTGCCTTAACGTTTTTAACACTCATTGTTCGAAATCAATCCAGCATACATAATAGGAGATTAGCATTAAAACACTTACCGTTACCAAGGACAAGCACCAAAACCAAAACACATTGGCACGGTGCTTGAATCCACTCCTACATGTGACAAATGGGACAGAGAGGGATCTATGACTGTGAATGATGGATGGCTGCTCTCACACAGGGAGGGAGACTCAAACACCCAACATCCATGACGCTGACAATGTCACTGGCCTTTAGAGAATACTGCCATAGACTACAATGGCAATGATTCATTATGAAGGGCTTTAGAACAGCAAGCCGTGCGTCGTGTGTCCCAGTTCAGAAAGTTGATTTACTGCCTGGCTTCTGTCTCCTGATTCAAAGCGAGGCGGGCAGGCAGCCTGAGACACACAGCCCAGACTGAAATACATTGATTTCTTTTAGAGATACCATTGTATTTTGAAATAAATTGGTCTATTTAGTATTTGTACAGGAATGTGAAGGAAATAATTTCAGGGGGGCGCAGCCCCAAACCCTAAAGGAAAATGTGCTCCTGCTTGTCCCTTTCCTTGGAGCAGAGCCTCTTTACCATCTCTTTTTATTAGCCTGCTACTATGCTTCCAACGCTTACCTTTCAAACACTACTTTTTTCTACCAGGTTAAGAACTCCATGGGCGTGCTTGTGTTTTCCAGCTGTCTCTTTTATATCTCTCCCCCTGCATTCTGAGTTGCTCTCTGTCACCCATGTGCTTCTCCCTGTCTCCCTGCATGTTGCTCTCGCCCTCATGTACTTCCCAGTTGCCTTTTTGCCCATGTGCACCCTTTACTTCTCCTTTCTACCCCTGCCTTCCATGTTGCTTCCCCCACCCCAGCCATCCGTGGTGTTTCCTGCTCCTGTGCATCAAAAAATAAAAACATGCACACAGTATTTTTTATTTACCACTCCAACTCAGAAAATAAAAAAAAGTTACTTGTCATTTTGTAGTCGCACGCATGAATGGTGCGCATATGTGCAAAATGAAATGACCAACGCAACATAGCACCTTTTTAGGTCTGATATTGGCCAATAGCATTCATTGTTAGTAAAATTATATGTGTGTGTCTGTATGTGTGTGTATATATATATATATATATATATATATATATATATATATATATATATATGAGGTACGTGAAGCTCCTGCTACGCAATGAACAAAACAGCAAGACTGTCAGGCAGCAAACAGGAACAGCGAGACCCAGAGAAGGTGCAAATGTTTTTATTGAAATTTAGCCCAGCACCAGTCCGCCATGACGCGTTTCGGCTAAAGATAGCCTTGATCACATGACAAGCGTCAAGAGGGCTGATCACCCTTTTAAAGTGCAAGCAGTGCCATCACATGTGATAGGAATAGAAAACATACTATTGAAGTTTCCATGTTGTTACATTTTCCATATTTCGACATAAATGTCAGAATTGCACATATTTACAAATCAATAATAGTCACAGCATGCTGGGTATATAAAAAATTAATTATTTAACCAAACTGTGCTATCTTTAACCACTAGATATATAATTGATAGAGCCAACATGGCAACGGCTACATCCAACTTTTTAAAATATTATAAAAGTTAAAAGCCACTTAAATAGTTATATACAATAAAATATAATATAACCAATAAAACTGCCAAACTCTGTATAAATCATATTGCAAATTAAGACTACGTTGTCATGAGCTCCTAATTGCTTCAAATCACGCCCAAGTGGGCTACTAGTTTTAAGGGCCAGTTGTAATTGATGTACATGTGCAAAAATTAGATGTTTGTATACACATAGTGATGGCAATATAAAGTGCTCCCAAAGTTGTGATAACAATATCAAATTGCTAGTGAATTAAAATGGTCATGGAGAGTTACAGGGACATATTTTCATATTAAAATAGAATTTCATGAGTCACATATCAAATAGTAAAGATTAAAACAGCCAGTACAGGTACACGGTGTGAACAAAGGAAGCAATGCATTGCAACGATTGAATAGCATGAGGTAAATGCAATAGTACTTATAGATAAGTGTGGCAATCCTCCCCAATGTTAAGACCTTGCGGTGCCTTAGTGTCTAACAGTATAATGTAGCGAGTCTCCAATTTTCGCAAGAGAGACTCCCTATCACCACCTCTCCTCTGGGGAGGAACACAATCTATCACAAAGTACTTGAGTAAGGAAGCATTCCTTCCATGATTGCTATCAAAGTGCCTGGCTACAGGATATGTCACATCTGCATGGGTGATTGCTCGCAGATGTTGTAATATTCGCTTATGCGCTTGCGGTCGGGTACTTCCCACATACCTTAACCCGCATGGGCATTCCAGGACGTAAACTGCAAACTCAGATTTGCAGTTTAGTTTCTGTTTGATTTTGATAGGAATGGGAGAAAGAGGAGTAGTAACCTCTGTTTTGCTTATACCTTGTTTGCATGCTTTGCATATAGAACACCTCAAAAATCCTTTGCTTCCACCAAGCCATGACGGTACTGCTACCTCGGGGCTACTAGACACAAGACTATCCTGCATGGCCCGGGCCTTACGATAGGTAATGCTAGGTTGTTTACCAATGAGGGGACCAATGATGGGGTCACTGGAGACTAGGAACCAATTGTCCTTGACTATTTTATGAATACTTTTATGTTGGCTATTGTATGTCATAATTAGTCTTGTTTCCTCGCCCGCCCTAGTTGGAATTTCTGGTCGAACACTTCCTGAGCCCAGGAGTGTAGTTCTATCAATCTTGTTTGCCCTCACGACAGCATTATCTATAACTTCTGATCTATAGCCTTGTTCCATAAATCGCGCCTTACACAGGGATTGTGCCATCCAGCAATCATTGTCACTGCTGCAAATCCTCCGAATTCGCAGCATCTCCCCATACGGGATGCTGCGAATCAAATGGGCAGGATGCTGACTATCTGCATGCAGCAGTGTATTCCCTGCCGTCGGCTTACGATGGAGTTTAGTCTGTAACTTGTCTGCATGTACAAAGACCTCCACATCTAGAAAGACAACAGACGATCTACTGAGGGTGCTAGTAAAATGAATATTAGAATTGTTGGCATTTAATACTTCTATAAACTCAACAACCTCATCTTCAGCACCATCCCACACAAATAATAGGTCGTCTATATATCTCAACCAAAGTTTAACCTTAGCATTCATGGTAGCGGCATGTTGTTTCATTAGGACCTGCTCCTCCCAGTAGCCCATATGTAGACAGGCGTAACTGGGAGAGAAGCAGGCCCCCATTGCCACTCCCCGGGTCTGCAAAAAAAGTTGGTTAGCGAACAAGAATATGTTATTCTCAAGGCAGATCGTAATCATGTCAAATATCATTTTGGAGTGTTCCTGAAAACCAATATCTCTCTTATCAAGGAAATGTTGTATGGCCTTCAAACCATCTGCGTGGATTATGCTTGTATACAAAGAAGTTACATCCATGGATACCAAAACATAATTGGCGTTCCATACAAAATCTTGAAGTTTTCTCAACAGATCACTGGTGTCCAAAATGAAAGAAGGTAGGTTTCTCACAAAGTCCTGTAAGAAAAAATCAATGTACCTACTCATATTCTCTAACAGGCTATTGCATGCTGATATAATGGGCCTGCCAGGGGGTTGAATCAAATTCTTGTGTACTTTCGGGATGAAATAGATGACAGGCATCACAGGATAATCCTTTTTCAGGAATTTATATTCCTCCATCGTGACCAGGCCCTTGCTCCTCCACGCAGACAAATTCAAATAGACTGTATTTCTTGTGTTGATAGCATCCTGTGTGGAAATACGTCTGTAACAATCCTTGTCATTCAGTTGTTTGTGGGCTTCCTCTAAGTACATTTTCCGTGGCCACAGCACCACATTACCCCCTTTATCAGATTGTCTGATCACCAAATTCCTGTTCTCTCTCAACTTTTTAATTAAGGTGTGGTATTCTTTGTCTCTGTATGTATAGCGTTTGATCGAATTAGCTGTTCTGATCTGTAGCTCCTTTAGTTGTGTTGTAACCCGATCATGGAAAATATCAACATTGTCTTTGAGCATCAGGGGACAAAACTTCGATTTACTTATATATATATATATATATATACACAAACACACACATACATAAAGTCCATCCTTACAACCTCCGAACACTTAATGGGTGGGTTCTCCGTGCATGAAGGTTGGACTCACGCTATGCATTTAACAAAGATCCCCCTGTGACAGAAAAGATTAAGAGGAACACACGGGCACGTTCTGCATTGAAACATTATTCAGCAAGATGTGTTTCAGCTCTCCTGCCTTTTTGAATTGCTGCAAACCTGACACACACACGATTGGATAATTTGATTTTAAAATCCACAGTGTTCCTATTGGAAGATGGTATGGAGGCAATGAGGAAACTGTGCCGTCTTGGTTGAATACCATATTTTGAATAATAATCCTTTTTCTGAGACCAGATCTGAAGAATCAGTCACCATTGGGCCCTCCAAGTCATGTTGATTACCTATCATCCATGTTGGTGTTCTGAAATACTTAAAACATGAACCTCTAGTAAAGCCTGACTGCTCTTTGCCACTCCACTACGACTGAGCTAAGGATTTATTAGAGTGAATCCAAGGACCATCTGTATCGTGATAGTTTTACATGATGAGGCCTAACCTCCACACCACAAAAAGCTCCACTTTTCTACAGTGTACTTTTCAAGCAAAAGTTTGCAAATACATTAATCGAAACTTAACAGGTTTTGGAGAATCAATGAGAAACACATTACAAAGGATTCTGGTAACCCCATCAATGGCGTGACCTTTGCGCACAAAACCGAGAGTACAGTAGGTTGTTTTTTCTTTGTCAGACTGCAGTTCCAAGAAAATGAAGGCACTATTACACTTATGCGAGGGAATAGTGCTGTCATGTAAATATGTTGAAATCTGCTGCATTCATGTGCCTCAGGAGTACCATTGTGTATGCTGAAGGTAGTTCCATGATGGTTCCATGACACATGCAGGCGGCGATGCCCTAGGTTACGCCAGTGGCACTGTTGTTATACACCTGAAGGCGACTTCTGCCATATAGGAATAGCAAAAAAAGCAGAGTTGTCCAACGAAAGTCCAAGAATGCTGTGTCCATGCTAAATTTCAAAGCTATTTTATATGGGATACATTTGCATACATTTAAGCAGAAAATTGCTACAGGTAGTGTGACAAAACTCCTATTACCAGCCATTAACCCTGGTCATATCTGACTGATTGAGCTGGTATGCCAGCCTTCCCCTTTCCTGGTTTGCGAACATGGACAGTATCTGACTTCCTCCAGGCCTCCTTGGCCCTTCATGTCTTTAGCTGTCGATTGGAAACGGTTCTAGGTGCTGTTGTTCCTTCCTCTGTATCTTACACTGATGTCCACTTGTCTGCTTTTGCAATCCATGGTAAAGAACTAAGTACTTGTGAAACTTTGCTAAGTTGCCCTGTCTCCATCCTTCTATGCCCAGGCCTTCCAGATATTCCGGATTTGACTGATTTCATGGTCATATTTTTTCAGCTCGAATGACTAGCTGAAGACTGAAGAAAAGTGGTAAACTACAACATCCAGTAGAGGTAAAACTAGGGCCAAATTTACAAAAAAGTTGTGCAGCGAATTGTGTGAACGGGAGAAAGCATAACAGCTCCATATCTAGTAAAATGTGTCACTGTTTTGCTTGCAAACTGTGGTGGCGCACTTTTGACATTGTGGTCAACATCGTTTTTGTGCAGGTAGGGTTCACGTCCTGTACCAAAACTATGCTTTAAGGCATTTTCCTCCATGACTGTGTGCTGTACAATGGAGCACACATGCAAAGAGGAAAAAACGCATGCCTCAGGGTGCAAGTCCCTGTCTACAATTCTTCGTAGATATCGACGTGCATCAAAACCCATCGGTGGTTACATGTGAACGCCCATTCACCATCAATAGAACACCTAATTGAATCCACCATCCATAGAACACCTAATTGACGCAAAGAAATGCAAGCCAACACATTTTGCTGTGTTTGTTTATGTTTCGTTGCAACCCAATGCAAATAGTGATTTGTATTGGATTGTAAATCCCAACCCACCGCTTTGTGTCGGTTCTGTTTAAAAAAAGTAACACAAATCCAACGCAAAGTCTGTGTAAATCTCAGACACAGTTTTCATCGAAACCTAGGCTTCATTTACCTCACCTCAATCAATGTTTGTGCGACTTTGACTTTCTAACCTGCCAAAAAACAATCCTCAGTATATTCCTGTCCAAATTCACATTTTAAAAACGGACACTCGAAAAAATGACCTCTGCGTTTTCTTGTACTTCATTTTGCCTACATTTTTCCCCTACCCATTGTACTATAAAGCTCCCATTAAACCATTGGAGAAAGGCCACTTGGAAAAATATGCCCAGCTTTCATTGGGTGCAGTTAATTGTTTCTCTCACCATTGCTATGTTTTTATTTTTATATTATAAGCATTTCATTTGTTAACAATTTTTTTTACTAATCAGCATTTTTAAATAATATTTTAAAGCTATCTTCAATCCGTTGAAGGGTGACCAAAACACATAACACAGTATATTTTGGATAAGGAAATTATACTTAGTAAATATTTTCAGAATAACAAACTTACGTTCTTTTCTTTATTTACTGACAGGTTCTTTTAAGATCAGAGGAGTGGCCTGTCAGTTTGCTCGTGCACAGGCGGGACCGTTTATCACAATGTCTGCTGGAAACTATGGGCGCTCCTTTGCATATGCGATAAACTGGTATGGACACAATGGAAGAGTCTTGATGGCAAATACAGCCCCAGCTTCAAGAGCTGACGTAATTTCCGTAAGATTTATCATTTTCTCATAATATAGTAAATGCTGTGCCTGGCTCTATGCTTTTTCTAGCAGGTCGAAACCAAATTCCAAATTAGCTACTTCACTGGTTAGGGGTCTCCAATCTTTTCTGTAACAGGAGCTACTTATGTTGAATGAACATTTTGAAGAGCTACTAATGTTATTAGTGTTGTATTAGTGGCCACACCAATTAAGACTACATTAGTGGCCACTGGGAGTGTGAAAAGGTTTTGTCAGTTTCAAATGCCTTTACAGGGATAATACTTAAACCAATGCCCCTTGCACCAAGGTTATAGTAATAATAATATTGCTTCTCAGTGCTACATGATTTATCACTTAAATATCAGCTTTGAAAATATTTTAGAAATTGAGCCATATTTCTTCAAGCATGAACTTAGAGGTTCTGAAAATACACACATTTTTGTCTTGAATAAAAACTCTTGATTTTACTTTGTATATATTAGTTCAGCAAAGCAAAAGCTTCTAATTAGTAGGTTGGGCTGCTCACAGGAGAGCTACTTACAGGTTGCTGGAGAGCTACCAGTAGCTCACAAGCTACTTGTTGGAGAAGCCTGGCCTATTCTGACCTTTAGGGGAATAACACACTAAGTTTGTATGTCCAGGATAATACCTGCCCTTTTTGCCCTGTTGAATTTGGTCAGATTTAAAATAATGAAATTTAATGAAGGCTTCAATATCCCCCACACCACTTAAAATTGCAATCCCTGCTCAAGCATCTGTTTGTGCAGGCTTCACAATATAATGGTCCAATTGTAATTAGGCCCAATGTGTTCAGTGTGCAGTTGTGTCTGTATTTAACAGATCACAGTGCTATAATCTATTCCTGCCAATTTATGGTGACAAAGCTCAGGAGGTGAATACATATGAACTACTCCAGTAAAAAGAGAAAACTAACGCACCTGTTAAAACAGGTAGGGTAGATGGAGGGTTGGTTGTGTGCGTTTAAATGTTAAATCACAGATTCCATTAGTAGCAATGTAACTTATGTGTGCAAAAAGGAAACAGAGAACATTAACCGCTAGTGAACCCCACAAGAGAGAAATGTACACCACAAGCGGTATTGCTTTTTGACTCCATCTCTCCCACTCCTTTTGCAGCATGGTTCACTCACGATGTACCATCAGAAACATGTTCACTAATCCCTTTTGAATCGTGCACCCACACACCTGCATCACAATCTTCCACTCTTGTGCCTTAGGGAATAAGAAGGAATCTGCATGACCTTCTTAGAGAAGAGTTCAGAGCTGAATGTATTTCAAGTAACTTGGTTGGTTACTATGACTTCTGCTTCTGCCCAGGGACTGAATAATTGAATTAGGTTTTACATCCAGTCTAGCCATTAACAAACGGAAGGATCAAGCTCTGCCAATGTTGTACACATTTCAGGAGAGCAGTGAAAACAAAGCAGAAATGGATGATAAGCGGAGGATGTATATAATAACACTTAAAAATGCAACAAATCTCTTGAAGGCGTGTCTATTGTATTGTCTGTATCCTTCCAAACAATGGAGATGCGGCAGTATGCTGTCATATTGTTCGCCAGATTGCCTTATTTGGCTTCATGCACCACTTTATGTTCACAAAATGAATATTTTAAACAGTTTTTACCACGTGAACATTTACTTTCTCTTGGATTTCCTAGGAGCTTGGTTTTTCCAGCTTCAGAGAAAAAATGTAATTGGTGGATGTTGGAAACGAACCTGAACAGTAATGTATGTTGTCCTTGTAGAGTTATGGTGTGGATGTAGAAATTCTGCCACCTGAATGCTTAAAAGAAGCAGTGGATCAATATGTCAAAGAACAGGGCATGAAGTACCTACATCCATTTGATGACTTAGACCTGATTGCTGGTCATGGGAGGTAAGCTTATGTATTCACAAAAACCCTGTCATATTCAGTGACTTCTGTATGAAATGGAATTCTATAAGAATGTTGATGAGAGCTTCTTATACATAAATAATTAGTTACCACAATATATAACACAGAAACATATGGATTGAGCGTTTATAGAACACCAACGACTGCCCAGTTGGGCTTTGCCGAGGTTAAAATGTCCCTCTGTGACTCCCAGGAAACAGGCAAAGGTCAACAGGGCCCCAGCAAGCACTCCCAGATGTCTTCTCAGAAGGGAAACGTTTTGTTTGTAAAGTAGCACCTGCCACTTCAAAGGAGCACAATTTGTTTTAAAAACACGTTTTCTGTTTGGGAACGTAAACATTGCGTTGAGGGTCTGCTGTCCCCTGCAGGCCACCATCCCTGTTTTCATAACCAACCGCGGAGGGTCACACATAGCAAGTTGCCTAATTATAATCCAGCGCCTTGATATACCTCTATAAAACAATCATCAGAGATGTAATTAAGCTTGGGTAGACATTACTGATCCGAGCCAAAATTTTCTGGGTAACATTTAAAAAAAAAAATGGTAGATAATGATATAATATTTCTGGAACCATGAGAACTATATACTTCATTTTGGTGTCAAACATAGGTTGTGGGGGTCAAGTAGTCTTATAGAGACAGAAAATAACTTCTCAGATCAACCCATGGAAAATGCTGGCTATTATAGAGGACGAAGAGACATGTATAGTAATGAAACCAATAATAATGGTTTTAAATCTTTTTATGTATTCACCAAACACTGTTTATGATCTAAATATGAAAATAAAATAATGTTTATCACTCCTGTTTTAGATACATTTTCATAGTTCAATTTATTTGTTTCGGTAATCACTTGTGGTACATTTGCAGAATGTTTAACATTTAAGAAGAGCATTTGGACAGGGAATTTTTTTTTTGTAGCACAGCTTTTGCAAGTATGTGGGAAAAGGCTTTAAATAAAATGTAGGTTTTAGCACCACATCAATATTTTGCCAAACAAATTCAGACAGATCTTTCTCTACATAGCCATGATCCAAAACATTTACACATCTTCTGGTCAAGTAGAATGCTCTTTTAATGTGTCCACGCACAGAAATATGACGTTGATGAGCCTGACAGCCCTGTACTTATACATTAAAAAGGTAGCATGAATTGAACTCAAGTCGTTTTTTAAACAAATATGTCTATGTAGATCATGTGCACATAAGCAAAATAACATAGGCCCTGATTCTGAGTTTCCCGGTACTGGGGCGACGGTAAAATAGCCTGCGATTTTACCCTTCTAAACTGATAAAACACCCTACTACCGGGCAATTATGAGTAGACCTCCAGGAATGGGGAATTACTGTGGGGTCGATTTTTCTAAATGTTAAACCACATAGAATTCATCATTCCATGAGGTTTTACCTCATACATTTACGGTCATTTATGAGTGTGCTTGTGGGTGGAGTGTAGAGGGAGTGAGACGATGTAGGGGAGGGGAGAGAAGGAAGGTGGAAGCATTTTGTTCTAGCCTAGGGCTCATTGCGTGCTTCTCCCTGTCAGAACAAAATGTGGATTGAAGCTTGCCTGCTGTTGCAGCCAAAACCAAACCTCCAGCAAATTGTTCGACCTGAAATTCAACTGAAAATGTTTGTCAAATATTTGACCTTTGCTCCAATATTAATGGATTAAGGAGATGTTAAAATAGAGACAAACTAATCTCTACTCCATATTAACTCTGTCCTTTCCCCCCTTTCCACTCTTCATATTATGCATGCAAATTTAACAACATGTAAAAAAAGGAGAGCAGGAATCATTACAGAGCTTCGAACTCAAGCAAATTCAAGGCTGATCGAACAGATAGATTCATGAGGACTCAAACTGGAGAGAGCAAGTTTGAACCATTGTGTGCCTATGATTCAAGCTGGTTTGACACAATTTGAAGCAGTAGGCTTCAGAAGTATAAGTCAGGTCAATATGATGTTCACCAACAATGAGTCTCATCAGGTATTTGTAGGCTAGGTTAAAGAACTTTTTAGTAAAAATGATAGTGGTCCATCTAAGTTGAACACTGACTTGAGTTGGATGCCTCTACACTTTCCCATCCCTAAAGTGACCACCATGACAAAGAACTGAACTTTTAGTCGACAGGCATGTAAGCTGTAAATAAGCTGCAATTGTTTGTTTTACAAGACTTTTGAATTTCCTAGCATTTGCTTTGACTGCACCATGCATACCAAAATCCAGTGTGCCATCTTTATTTATAACAGGGTTGTACTGATTAAAATATTCAGAAGTGCTTGAATGAGTGTGGTCTACCATAGTAGCATCAAAAAACTCCCAGATGCTTTGCAGACAAAGTTATTAATGTATTTATAAAGTAAAAACAAGGAGTTGCGAGAAAAGTTATGGAAGACTGTGTGTGGGGCACCTCCACGTGGCACTTGGGGCTCACTTGCCCTGCAGGCTGATGTAACGACTGTAAAGCAGCATACTTTTATTTTTAGGTCGAGCCTTTTAAACAGTTCTATGGTTGCAACTAGTGTTTACTGATCGTAGTCGCAATGGAAATATTCTTTAGCCTTTTGACTTGTTTAAGCTTTTGCAAATTGGGAATTGATCTCAGAGGGTGAGCTGTACCACAGACTTAGTGCACTATTTTTGTTTCTTAAGTAATTTGCATAGGCTCTAGGATCTTTGAGTGGTGTTCCCGCATAAAACTGTCTCTGGAGACATATCAGCTTACCTGCAAGCAGCAGCGAGAGCCCAAGCACTTTGCCGCCATCGCCAGGAGTCACCGGAGGCCACGACTCGTGCCGCTGCCCCGGGACTACTTTTCCCAGCAGGCTCAGCGCAGCGACGGCGCGCTCCACAGACGTACCAGCAGCGCCAGGAGGCATTGAAACAGCGCCCAGACCGGCAGGAGCGGGGGAGACATATTGGCTTACCTGTAAGCAGCAGCGAGAGCCCAAGCACTTTGCCGCCATAGCCAGGAGTCACCGGACGCCACGACTCGTGCAACCGCCCCGGGACTACATTTCCCGGCAGGCTCAGCGGCGGCACGCTCCACAGACATACCAGCAGCGCCAGCAGGCATTGAAACAGCGCCCAGACCGGCAGGAGCGGGGGAGACATATCGGCTTACCTGCAAGCAGCAGCGAGATCCCAAGCACTTTGCAGCCATCACCAGGAGTCACCGGACGCCACGACTCGCGCCGTCGCCCCGGGACTACATTTCGTGCTCCACAGACGTACCAGCAGCGCCAGGAGGCATTGAAACAGCGCCCAGACCCGCGTCGCGAGACGCGCGTGGGGCGAAGCCCGGGCCAAGGGCGGGCCCGTTGTAGCCCGTTAGAGACCGTTTGAGGCTGGGACGGGACTAATCCCTTTCATTCACCATATTAAAGGTCAGTGACAGTCTAAATTCACATTATACCATTCGTATCTTCACTACCATCCCTTGAGATTCAACGATAGGGTTTGCTACTAATATTAATACAAAATAAGGAAAATTACTGTGATTCAAATAATGGCATCACCGTCAGGAGGGAAAGGTAGAAAATCATTAAAGAGTAATTCCATAGTGGGAACTCTTGACCAGTTCCTGAAAAGAGCTACCAATATTGTTGAAAAGGAAATTGTTATGGCGGAAAAAAGACTATCTATTGAGATCCTATATCGGAAAAACGCTCTTCCCTGGGACCTCTGGCACAAGTACGATCGCCATTGCATCCCCCTAGTGTGGAGTTTAACCAAGGAAGCACTGTAGTAGGTGAGGCATCGACTGTATGCTAGGGCACGATGGGCCTGATCGCTGCTTGCCTGAGTCTGATGAAGCCAATTTCACTGACAGAGTAACATCGAAACAACGCAGTACCAGGCTTGAAGGAGAAGTGGTACAGTGTATTACGACTCGGTCCGCAACCCATGCCAAGCAGGGACATCCTATTCAGCAAAGCGAGGGTAAGGGGAAGAATCAAAGCACTAAGAGAAAACGTGGGGTAGCGGCTGGCAAAGGGAAACATTCAAAGTCCAGGAAAATTAACAAAGACTCTGATAATGTCACCCCTCCAGAGAACCTGCGACCAGATCTGATTGTACTGCAAGTGATATAACAACCTTGCCCCCGACTCCAATTGATGAGGCCCCGATGGAAATGGGAAAGGATTTCTGGACCAGGTTGCAAGCCATTTTTTATAAAACATGCCTTCCGATCTATGACAGGCTAGATACCATTGAGAGCAGACTGGTTTGTTTAGAACTAGCATATGCATCGTAACAGGCTCGGACTACATCCAGTTACAAATGCCCCGGCAATTGTGAACCGCAGGATAAGACCACTAACAACTGTTGTGTATCATCTATGGACACTGCGAACGCTGCCGTTGTCCCGCAGGTGCCCTTACCATCGTCTCTGAGCACAGGAACTAATGTTGATGTTAACGTTGTAGCAAGTAATCCAGCAAATGATGGTGGGGGCGGGAGGAGGGCTGTTGTAAGTGAAGGCCCACTTACCTCACAGCCAAGGGGAGAGGCATCTAGCATGCAAACTATGAAAAGGTTGCCCCGCATTGATCTCCCCCCGGAATCTATTCCCTATGTTGTGATACAAGCAGGGGTCCCGCCATTAAGACAGGATAAGAGGGAAGAGTATCGGGAATTGAAGAATAAGTGTATTCATTGGCTTAATGCCAATCGCCCCCTGCCTCCATTTGTCTCATCAGAAATTTTGTTTGCTAGACGTGTGGATTGGGTGGGTCCCCTACGCAAGTCCATAGAGGCTGATTGTATAATCATTAACTTTAGGGACAGGAAGGCAGTTGAACACATCTGTAACTGGCACGATGTAAGTCCGGGACATTCAATTTACTCTCTGCCCCTTACCTCCTTCTATCATCCTCCACCACAACACAGCTCAAGTAACCTATTTTCAAGAGGTTCAGGCAACCGGGTAGCCACCATGGGTGGGGTTAGTACCTATAATGGGTTTGACATACTCTCGGGGCTGGAAGACTGCGATTTACAGTCATCCCCGCCCGGATCAGAGTCTAACGTTCAAGCCTATCCCCAGCTAGTTGAAACTAGGGGAAGTAAGTTATTGAAGGGGGGGGGGGAATGGGAGTGAGGACATTGCACTGTTTAGCTATAATAAGATCCCATTGGTGACAGAACTTAGTGTACACCCACCACCTAGACCAGAGAGTGTAACACACACATCTAGGGAAATAGAGATCCAACCGCCCCCTGTTTGTCCCGCCATTATAGATGATAGCTATGATTTCTTATATAGGGTGGACCAGGGGATGGTCAGCGATTTGGGTGCTGAAAATGATGTGGGTGGGTGCGAACCCGTATCAGGGACAGACTGTGTAGGAGGTATAGTTAAGGACAAAGGAAGTATTTTGATAATCTCATGGAATTTGGCGGGGTTGGGTTCAAAGCTAGTCTTGCCTGAGTGGATAGATTTTATTGAAAAATTTGACATATGCCTATTCCAGGAGACCTGGCTCCTAGAACCTGCTTTCCGTGATGGTTACCTTAACTTTTATATTCCGGCTACAAAAAAAAACAGGGGCCGTCCATCTGGGGGATTAATAACATGGGTTAGGCAGGGCCTAGGGTGTCAAATTAAGCAAAGTACTGCACCAAATAAATTCCTTGATGACTCCACAAGGGAAGGGTCTCTCCTACTTCTGTTTCCTATCATGATTTTCATTTATTTTATCACTTTTATATTGGTGTGTTAGTGTTGAGGAATGTTTTAAATTTGGGATAATTAATCAGGGGGGGTCCAAATTCTTATGGGAGATGTCAGCTTTCCTGGTAAAGGGTGAAGGAGAAGGCCATTGCTTTCCCAGGGGCCATCTCATAAAAGCCTACTACAGAAAAAATAATGTGGTTAAGATTGTTTCTTTGAAAGGTCTTAACTCGCCAACCAAACGTCTGGCAATGTGGGAATACTTTCTTGATCAATAACCTGAAATGATATGCCTTCATTAGACACATTGACTTGAAAAGAACAGGTGAGAACAAGACATAGGCAATAATACCCTTTTGCACATTCATCCTCAGTAAAATCATAAAATAATAGCATTCCTACCTTTATACATAAAGATCTCCATTTCATCAAAAAGGATAGCAAAAAGATAGAGTTGGAAGGTTTCTAAGGATAAGGGCCTCAGTGAGAACTTGTGGCAAAAACTGACAAATGTCTACTCCTCCAATGCAGAACAAAATGCCTTTCTCCTTGACATCATATGGAACCAGTCTAATTATGCAGAAAGTTATATCTTCCCAACAGGCATTCCAACTTAGTGTTGGATGGCAATTGTGGATAAATCAAATGCAGGGGGAAACCAAACTAATGCTTTCTCTAAGAAACTTAAACATTCTCTAAAGGCCAAAAAGATATTTGACAGGAGCACATTGAGCATGAAAGATATTTTCTGTTTTCTCAAGTACATTGATCTTACTCAAGGATTGGCTGTCTTCCCCAGAAAGACTTTGCTACCTTCAGCCCATTTGGCAAGGGCCGGAATAATCTCAGTGTCCACCCACACACCAAAGGTTATTAACCTAAATATGAGCCTTAGGTCAGTAAGTAGAGGGAGACCGTGCTTAAACCCTATTCTTCTGCTGGACCCAATATATAAGAGAGAAATTGAGGCCTGGTATTATGGAGTAGTATGTCAATAAAGGGTGTCTCTGTCCATCCATGTATCTCTTAAGAAAGATAGCAATAACCAAGGGACAAGTGAGAACCATTATACTAAAAAGCAGACCTAGCCCTCCCAAACAATCCTACAGGGTAGGTAGCAAAGTAGGTACAGACCCTGGGAGAGAAAATGGAGAGGGCCTATGTCCAGGAACTTCTTACCAACAAGAGTATTTAACTGGCAAAAAAAAGATAGACCCTACACACACATTTAAGAAAACTTTTTACTCAGAGGAGGCCCGTGATAT
Organism: Lissotriton helveticus; assembly: GCF_964261635.1. Taxonomy (NCBI): domain Eukaryota; kingdom Metazoa; phylum Chordata; class Amphibia; order Caudata; family Salamandridae; genus Lissotriton; species Lissotriton helveticus. The sequence continues at coordinate 1,241,377,607 of NC_136057.1, forward strand.
TGAAGATCAAAAGTCATACATCTGTCACATTTGCAACTAAAAAGGTACTTTGAGTGCTCATGCCCTTAAAACCAATAAAGTCTGTGAATCAGACGGCAACAGTCAATTTTTATAAGACCTTTTCCACACAGCGAATTCCTAAATTAATAGAACTCTATTTTTATATATTAAAAGTCTTTATAACTAGGCTTGAACACCTCATGCCGAAGTAATTAATCCAGACTGGTTGGGTGTTCACCTGGTAAAAAAATACAAAAAAAAGAAGATACCATCTGTTTTGGTGTCTTTAGATGCAGAGAAGACGTTTGAATGTGCGGACTGAACATTCTTAGAAATGGTACTAGAAAGAATAAATGTGAAGCCTGCCTTCCTTAAAATTGTGATTGCCAACAATCGAATAGAATCCTCCTGATTGGCCTAATAGCGGGACTGATAAAACCACAAAAGAGAATGAGACCAGGCTTCCCCTTGCCTTCAATCGTATTTGTTTAGAGTATTGAGCCATCTGCTTGCCATATATAACAGCCTCACATTATATGGGGTGTATCTTACAACCAAATACCCACAAACTAACACTGTTTGCTGAGAAGACTCTGATTGACCCTAGCATATCCCTTTTGGCTCTGATTAGTCAATTTTATTTGTTTTAGATCCTGTCAGGACACAAAATTATCATGAAAAATCTGAACTAGTGAACCTTGCCCTGCCTGAGGAACCTGTGTCCTGCCTAAAGGATCGATATCCTTTCCACTGTGTTTCCATCTATATGCAATGCTTCATGATCAAAATCACACCGAATGTAGCTGCTCTTCTGAGAGTTCACTAGCCCCCTCTCTTTGCTGAAATTCACAGAGATCTTGGAAGATGGTCATCTTTATTTGTTTGCTGGTTGGATAGGAGAGACTTCATACAAATGAAAGTGCTTCTAAAGGGTATGTGCTTCTTTCAAGCCCTGTCGGTTAAAGTAGATGTCCATCTCTTAGGTATTCTCCAACAAGCTGTCTCGCACTTTATATGGAAGGGCTCTAAACCTAGAGCCCCAGCAAACCTTTTGTGATGTGAGAAGTGGCAGAAAGGAGTCGTGTTGGCAGATTTCAACACATGCTGCAAGTGGCACACCCGAGAGAAATGATTTACTAGTCTAAAATTGAAATTAACAAGATACGGCCACATATGGAAAGCCCAATAATGGGGAGGTTCTTATGCTCTCTAATGCCTACCACAGAACGCACACTAGAAAAGGGAACTCACATCTTTCTCTTCTCTGTATACTCCAGTACAGTCCAACCTGAGCTGTACCCATGCATTTTAGGTAAAGGCAGGCAGAGCGGCGGTACATTCATATCAGACATGTTCAGGAAGGAAATGATTGAATCCTTCAAACAAGGTAAACTTGAATTCAGACTAGATACATCTGAATGCCTATATTGTGCCACTAGGTGATGCATCTGTAATAATAGAGGCAACCAGGAGAGTCAAACCCGCTTTTGAGGATCTCTTCAACAACTCCTACCTCCTCTAAGGGCATTAGTTCTGAATTGTATAAGATTCTTTTTAGCTCTAATCTCCTTTATCCGAGGTTATGCAAGACCAAATAGCAGTGTAAGTGACACAGGTAAATTACTGACTGGGAGTGGGAGATCTTATGTAGTTCTGTGTGCATAGGAAACACTCCGGTGCACAAACAATTGATGTGTCACTGGTAGAGGTGTTATACCCTTATTAAAATCCACAATGTTTCCAAATGCAAATCCTAGCTGCTTGAGGGTTTGTAATCAGAGTGAACATTCAATATGGATATGGTGGGGTATTATACGTGATTAGAGAAATTGAGGGTTATCCTGTACCAGATGGCCCTGAGGTGGTGCTGCTGGGATTAAGACTGCATGAAAATGCAGATGTGTTACACTCAGATCACTCTTTAATTTGCCAGTGTTTGTACACAGAAAACTTGCCCATTACGAGTAGTTGGTAGAGAAGGGGTCCACCTGTGCGTACGTAATGGCATGCTAGACTGCAGTACATATTAGATATGGATTGTCACATTGATAAAGTTAAAAGGGAACACATGAAATCTGGCGCAGTTTGGAAACCATCACTAGATAACATGTCAGTGTGTCTTCCAAATTTACCTTTGACGCCCCCCTTAAGTCCCCTGAATGTATTCATTTAATTACTACATGAAGTGTCTAGTGACCTGGGGGAAGAATTGAAGCCCGTACTAGCATGGATGCAGATATATAAAAGCAATAAAATAAAGGTAGCCTGTGTATGATTGATTAAACATTAGTGAAATTCGATTTATAGTATCAAGGTCAAAAATATTGTTTCTAGATTGGGGAGTACATGCTAATGCTGAAAACGAGATTGGGCAAGTGTGATCCCCGTGGAATACCGTAACGGACCAGGCGATTTGAACATTAATGGCTCATACTAATCTTCTGTGCATAGGCAGTTTGACTTGGGCCTGTAGTTGGTCAGGATTTCTGGGTCAGCCAGTAGTTTTGTCAGGGGTGGTGTGACTGTCAATTGTTTGAAGCATACTGGGACCGTAAGACTCTAGAACATATCAATTGTATCAATAAGGTATGCAGTTCCTAAGGATACAGGAAGAGAGATTTAGAGGATTGGTCGGTATATATATCCAAAGGTTGGAGCTGAGTCTCCTTCTTTTAGAACTAGGGCACTCACACACCCAGCACGGTGTCATGCTTCATCATAGGGCTTCTTGTTAGACCGGCACTGCAATGCCCGACGGGCACCCTTTAAGGGGCCCTTTATCAGAGATCTTTTGTTCCCAAGACTTTATGTGAAGTGCGAGTGTAGGGCCGTGAGTGTAGATGAGTGTATAGAGTGTGTAAAGTGTGTAAGGAAATTTTTTAAAGAAGATTAAGTAGAACTTAATCAGTGGGTCTATTTATTTCCTTAAAACTAGAGATGGCAAGCTACCGACATGATGTTCAGTGGTTGCTAGTCCAAATAGGTCAACATGTTTCCTGCTTAGTATGTCACAAAACCGATCAGTTAACAATTCATTAGGACCAGAAATAAAATGTCTATCTACACAGTGGTTGTAGTCCTAATTAGTGTAAGGGGTAAACCAAGCACTAGAACAACCTAACTGTGGAGTACCTTATGGCGATTCCGACCCATCTGAGGTTGATAACCAACTACTTCAAGTACTGGCAGAGGAAGCTCTAAATTATAGCGTCGGTTTTGACGTGGCTCGATAGCCGGACAAGCTACCCTCGCTCTACCAGCCTTAGTTCCAAAAGGAGGAGACTCTGGCTCCACCTTTGGATATATGTACCGACCGATCCTTTAAACTCTCTTCGTGTATCCTTAGGAAATGCTTACCTTATTGATAGGACTTATACTTGTTTAGCCATGCAGCACGTTATCCTGGGTGTAGCTGCATTGACAAAACACAAGGTCATGAGCCAGAAAGAAGCTGCAGGGATACATTAGTGATACATTAGTAGATCGCATTGATGGGATACGATTTGTTGTGTTGAAGTCTAATGTCTGCACTATCATTATCATTCTGTATGAGTAAGAACAAAGCCTCTTTTTACAATTATTTCTCGTGTATTGATGGCAGTTCAGAGTTGTTTCAGCACCTTTCAATGTATAGAGAAGCATGGGACGTTTTTGTCTCTTTTAGAACTTTTCTCTTAACAATCTGCTGCCTAGTTTAGATTTGTTGCATCTGGTCGGGGTCCAGGGACTGGCCCGACCACAAGTTTCTGAACCAGAGGCATGGGCAAAGTGACTGTGGCCCGGGGCCCCAAGGCTTTCAGGGGGCCCTTTGATAAAGCCAACCCTGTTCTACAGTCTCTTTCTCTGATGACCTTAAATAATTCTTAAATAGACTGTTTTAAAGACCGTTTTCCTTTCATTTATTTTTAATGTGGGTGCTATGTGAGAGTCTACTACATACATTTTACAGAGAAAAGCTGTGTTTATGTTTTATGCTACCTCCATTAAAAAAAATTGTTTTAGGAGAAATGGGAGGGTGTCAGAGATTATTTGCAGTCATATTAGACAGCTGCTGCTGTGTTACAATATTGTCACTATCCCTGAATATGATATGTAAACACATTTGGAATTTGGACGAGTGCGCAGGTGCACTCAGTGACCTGGCCAAAGAGGTCATTGAAAGAGCTGAAATTGGATTACAATATAAAAGCTGGTCCGAAAAGGGGCCCCTAAAATACATTTAACCCAGTGCCCCAAAATCCTTAAGATGTCCTTGCCCTGAACTCACACACTTGACATCGGGTGCTTTCACTTTATTTAGCGCCCTGTGCAACAGCACTGTAAGTACTCCATTCGCAATTGTTTAGCATGTCCTATTATTGTAACTTCTAATTACAACGGTTAATAATTATCATTATTAGTCCTAAGCATTATTATTTGTGGAAATATTTAATACTAAACATATTGAGTCAATATTTAAAACTATTTAAACAATAATGTTATTTATTAACAATAATAATATAGGTCGTGGGTGAACTAAAAAGGCTTTAAATAGAGCAAATGAAAATACTAGAGGGGTTAGGTAGGGATCAAGGCGGTATTAAAGAGGGTCAGGAAGGGACCAGCCAAGCATTAAAGATTGTTTAGGGAGGGTCCATTGAGGTATTGAAGAGGGTCCAGGAGGGACCATTGTAGCATTAAAGACAGATTTGGTGGGCTCTAGGGTGGTATTAAAGACTGGATAGGGAGGGTCGTGGATGCTATTAGAAAGGATTTTTGAAGGGGGAGTGGGGAGACATTTAAGAGGCACAAATAAGAGAGCAGCAGGCAGCCTCTGGAGAGATCAGGATTGACCAAGGCAGCTATATTTATTATATGTTTTTTGTTATATTTAAAAATGCCCGGGGCGCTAGAGGGCGCACGGCAAGATGGCCGCACTCATGTGAGGCTCCGCCAGACCAAGCAAAAATTATTTAATTATCCGACACATCCTGCCGTTACCACTAAACAATTTGGCGGTCACGAGTGCCTGATTATCTGTGGCGCAAACTGGAGAGGTTTCCCGGCGACTACAGTCCGTTTGGAGAGAAATCAGAGGCGCGGCTACTCTGTCAAGGAAGCCGCCCTGTTGAGATCGGACTCTCCCGCGACGGCGGAGACGGAGCGGAGCCGGCGAAAGTGAAGCGGTCCTGCTGCATGTGCGGCTAGAGCCCCAGGCTGTGGAGACATGACGGGCCGGCACTTGAGGGAGAGCTGGTGTTCTGCGATAGCCTGTGGATCGGCGGCTGAGACGGACGGCTGTGGCCGGGGTTCGCGTTCGCCTGCGCTGGTAGCGGTGAGTGGGGAAGCGGTCTCGGAGAGGCCGGGGCTGCGGACGCGGCACTAGGCCGAACTGGGCCGCTCCGCGCGAACTGCGGCTGGCTGGGTGGGATGCGGGCCTGGTGGCAGTCAGGAAGAGGCAGGGCGGCGGTGGCGTTGTACGGGGCTGCCGTGTGAAGACACCGTGAGGTTCCACATCGGCTCATTGACAGAGGAGGGAAGGCTGATATTTGAGGAGGAGGTAGCCCCGACATTGCGCTCTGCTTGTGGATATTTGGAGGTGGTGGCGCAGATAAGGTGCCTGTAACTCTGCCCTTGTGAGACGCTGTAGCGGACATTGCTTGGAGCGCCTAACGCCATAAATAAGTTTGTGCACGAGGTGCCTCCTGATCGCTAGTTGCTCTCTACGCATTATTTATAGCCAGATTGCCGCTGCGCGGGCCAGGGAATAGCGGCGGCCGCCATTTTACATCGGTGGCAGCATGGGCAGGCCGGAGAGGAACCAGCCTAAATTAAACTTTGATACGAAGAGAACCACGTTATCCTCCTCACAGTCACCGCCGGACACTGAGACGGCTGGGGCGTCGGGTGGGACGCCGAACTTGGAAACAACGCTAATGGCCATGCAAAGAACATTGCAATCCATAGAGGGCACGATGGAGGCGGTTAACCTTAGGCTGGATCATATGGCTACGCAGTTCGATAGACAGAATGAAAGAATGAACGAGGTGGAGCAGAGAGTATCGGCCACAGAGGATGGCCTTGCCACAGTAAATACTAAAGTGTTCAACATGGAACGTGTACTGGCGGTTATTCAGGGTAAGAATGAGGAGTTGGAGGGGCGGTCCCGACGCAACAACATTCGCGTCACGGGGCTGCCGGAATCCACAAATGTTGGCAAAATGGAAGATTTAATGGAACGCTTAATTATAGACCTGTTTGGGGCTGAGCACCTGTCTAAGGTGTTTATAGTTGAGAGAGCGCACCGCTCCCTGGGGAAACGACCGGCGCCTGGTTTGCCTCCCCGCCCCATCATCGCCCGCATACTCAACTATAAAGACAGAGATGCAATCTTACGTCTGGCGAGAGAGAAGGGCGTCATAGACTATCAGGGCAATAAATTGGAGTTTTTTTCCTGATTTCACGATGGCGGTACAAACGGCACGGAAAGAATTCAATGGTGTGAAGCAGCTGCTCAGGACGGAAGAAATACCATACGCCATGCTGTATCCGGCTAGACTGCGGATTGGAGCCCCATCAGACAATAAGATTTTCACGTCGACGAAAGCGGCCATGGATTATGCTAAAAAACAAAAAAAAGCGAAAGCGAGATTCCACTATGGCGCAGGAAGGAGATGAGGAATGGATCGACAAGACTATCTAACGTTTGGAGTTATTCGGGCCTATAGGCACTACTATCGGGGGGCGGCAGCTCCTGTACACTGTGATGCCCTCTCCCAAGAACTGAACAAATGTAGCTTTACAGTGGAGGAGGGTGTTTAACATGACTTCAATGATAGAGAGGGCCGATTTTTCTAGTCTTGCAGGACTTATGCACTGATTGTGTCCATGATTCTTGAATTACATAACTGGCACCTAGATATGCACTTCAGTGTAGGGGATGTGATGTGGATATGATACGCTTTCTTAAGCTGATGTCTGTTGGGGCACGCTACTTCTCAAAGTGCTGTTGGGTTTATAGAGCGTCACTATAACGAAATAAGGATGTTTGCTGGGTACGGGATATCTTATTCATCCTTACAGATAAGCTGCGATTGCCCATACAGTTACATCCCCCGATAGGATTTAACAGCTGTAATTCTCTGGGTGGTGACGATGAGGGATGCGGGCTTTCACTGATGATCACGAATGTTTTGCTTGACGCTGCACAAATGCTGCTTCATATACATGTATAGTTGATGGGACACGCAGAAGGTGCTATGATATTATCCTTGCCTGGAAGGGAGCAGGCGCGAGAGATATGGACTCTGCTGGTTAAATAATGGCGCAGGATAATGTGTGTGATAGAGCTGCTCTCTGCTCAAGAAGGCACCGCGACTTTACTGGTAAATTTTTCGGAGTAAAGTCCCTGCATTATGAGACGATCAGCTGCTGCATTATAGGGACATGATTCTAAGGTGGTGAGGACGTGCAGATCTCATACCTGGCTCGGTCACCTCCCGTTTATCACCATTTACGGGAGATGTGCGCCTCTAGAGCCCCTCGTATAGGAGTACCCCACATAATGTTTGGAGCAGGGTTGGGAGTTTGGAATTGGGGGGGTGGGGAATGGCTTTGGCAGGTTGGGGGAGCTGAAGTGGGTGGGGGGGGACTGGGGAGGTTCGAAGAATCCAGGCCTTACTCAGCGCTTCTGCTGGTATGGATGTGCAGTTGGGTGGGATGGAAGACGGGTCAGGGGTTGGTTGGCTACTTATTTGGTTAGCTTATGAGAAGGAACTGGCGATTACTTGGTTGCTTTGTTATTCTATGCTTAATAACTGGTACTGGGCAATGGTCACGATAGCTTTGCTTGGAAGGATACACCACGACAGGTCACATGGATAATGGGGGCAGACTTCTCCAAGAGACACACCTTAGGGGGCGAGCTGCTGAAACGGTTGCTAGACAATGGGCGGGTACTAGACTGGCTTCCGCTTACTCCTCTTATGCCCGGGGGGTCATGATACTAATTAAGAAAAATGTGCCATTTGTCTCGATCCACGAGGAAATCGATGGAGAGGTTAGATATATAATATTGCATGGGAAGCTGTGCGGTACATTGGTCACAATGGTCAATGTATATGGCCCGAATGTTGATGACCCAGAGTTCTATATTAGTCTATGGAACAAGGTATATTCCCTACCTCCCTCCGCAATTGTCTGTGGGGGGATCTAAATGTAACGATTAACAATACGCTGGATAAGAAAGATGACCGTCCCTGCACCGCTAAAAAGGCAGTCTCTGCGGTTTGTGATGGCATGAGTGGATTCGGATTGGTAGATGTGTGGAGACTTGGACATCCCGGTGAGCGTGAGGGTACTTGTTATACGTCCGCGCATGACACCTGGTCGCGTTTGGATTATTGGCTGGTGACGAGAGATGTAAGTGGATGGGTGATGAAGGTGTGCCATCTTCCACGTACGCTGTCTGATCACGCCCCGGTGCTGATGGAAGTAGGCTGGCCATCGCATACACCTGCACCCTTCTCGTGGCGTCTGCCATCTGGTGCTTTAACGGATATAGTCTTCCGTGAAGAGCTGAGAACAGGCATTGAGGATTTCTTTGTTAAGAATGTGGGATCTGTGAGAGACATGGGAACTGTGTGGGAGGCCTTCAAGGTGACTGTAAGGGGAATGTGTATTGGTATGCAGTCTGGTGTGCTCAAATCATTGAGAGACTCCATGGCCAGGTTGGAGCGCGAACTGCTTTCTCTAGAACGTCAGCATGAACTACAACCAGCCGAATCTCTCTTGGCTGACATACGGCTGAAGGTCTCTGAGTATAACGAACTAGCTGACCAAGAGATGACCTTTTTGTCCAAATGTACTAGAGCAAGGTATTATGGAGAGGGTGGGCGACCAGGACGAGGGCTGGCAGACAGGATTAAAGAACCGTGGGCTCGGCACTGTGGAGTGCAAGAAATCATGGATGGGGATGTGAATGTAACAAGTGCGGATGGTGTTTTGGCTTGCTTCGTACAGTATTATGAACAGATGTATGGGCATAGGGACACTGCTGGACAGGAGGACATTGCACACTACTTGGAGGACATAGCACTGGTCTGGCTGTCGAAGGGTCAACAAGATTTTGTAATGCATCATATCACGGAGGGGGAGATCCGCGACGCAATTGCGGCTCTGCCGAGTGGCAAGGCGGCAGGCACTAATGGATTGCCATCTGAGTTCTATAAAGAGTTTGTAGACCTGCTGTTGCCACATTTGGCATTGGTCCTTGATGAGGCCTTGGAGCAGGGACAATTACCGGCCACGATGAGGGAAGCTTTGCTGGTGGCCCTACCAAAACCGGGCAAGCCACGAAATCAATGCGAGTCGTACAGACCACTATCTCTGATGAATACGGACGTCAAAATCATTGCCAAAGGGCTAGCAACACGACTACGCTTGATATTACCTGGTATGGTCCTACCGGACCAGTCAGGCTTCGTTCCCCTTCGATCTACAACGCATAATTTAAGGGCACTATTCGCTGTTCTACATCTCCTTAAGCCAGACCTTGCTGCGGTGGCTGTGCTATTGGACGCTGCCAAGGCATTCGATTCAGTGGCCTGTAAATATATGATAGCGGTGCTACACCGCATGGGGGTGCCCTCCTTCTTCATATCCTTGATCACCTTGCTTTATACTAACCCAATTGCACGAGTAAGGGTGAACGGTCATGTGTCGGCCCCATTTTCTGTGCAGAGAGGAACTAGACAGGGCTGCCCACTCTCGCCCTTACTGTTTGCCATCATAATGGAACCCCTAGCATGTATCTTGAGACAGAGATATGCGGACACGGCATTACGAGTCCCTCTTAGATCCCTAGCGGTGTCCATGTACGCCGATGATATGGTCCTTTTTGTGAGGGAACCTGTCCAAAATTTGGAGAAAATACTTCGGGACTTCATTCGATTCGGGCACTTCTCTGGCCTTACCATTAACTGGGACAAATCCATAATATTACCTCTCACAGATAACACGCAACCGTTTGTGCTGGAGTTTCCCTTAGCATGGGCCACAGAACCTGTTCGGTACCTGGGAGTCTGGGTGCACAGAGATGTCCAACAGATGGTCAGAGCCAACTACGGAGTGGCTGTTTCCAAGTTGGAAGATCAGGTGACCCGTTGGATACGATTACCACTCTCATTTGCCGACCGGATCTCTCTGATTTAAATGGTAGTCCTGCCTAAATTTCTGTACTATTTCGTTAATATACCAATTGCCTTAACATCGCATTTTTTTGCACAGCTTCAATCATTGTTACTCACACTAGCATGGGGAGGGAAGAAACCGCGAGTGAAGTGGGATACCCTAACAAAGCCATATGAGCTGGGTGGGTTTGCCGTACCTGACATGAAACTATATTACCTGTGCGCACAGGCCCATTTCGCCACTTATTGGCTTTCGGCACCACCGTACACACCGCATGTGGCTCTTGAAGCCAGTGCGGTACAGCCACTACCCCTGAAGGCGATGATAGTTAATTCTCATTCTGTATACGAGAAAGGCGAAGTGGACACGGTGCAGTGCACGTCCAAGGCATGGGGAGATCTGGGCAAGCGTTCTAACAGACTACCACTATATGCACCGGGAATGCCGTTGCTATATCATGCAGATATCTCGGTTACAGGAGAGGTGGGAGCGATACAGTTGTTACAGGGAGCCGGGGTAACCACTATGGGCGATATTTTTCCGAATGCTCAGTTTCTCCCATTACAGAATCTATTGGATCAGACACCAAATGCAACTATGGCGACCTTTTTTTATGTTAGGTTGCGAGCAGCGTTACGAGCCTTATACTCCTCTTTTCCAGCGGAGCCGCTAGTGCTCGGAGCCTTACAGATAATATACACAACAACTACTAGGGCAAAGCTGATATCGCGACTGTATAAAGCATCACAAGAGGATGAGGGAGGAGGGGGTGAGGCTGCGAAGGCAAGATGGGATGCTTGTTTACCTGACCCCTTGACTGATGATGAATGGACTGAATGCTGTTCTATGACCGGTAAATTTGCAGCGAATGGGAATTTTCGACGTATTCATTATAAGTTCTTGCAGCAATGGTAATATACGCCTGCACAATTAGCCAGGTACGGTCTCCGCGAATCATCTGTTTGTGCGCGTTGCGGCTTGGATGGCGCTGACTTCTTCCACTTGGCCTGGGAATGCGCACGAGTGTCTGACTTCTGGGGCGAGGTGACTACAGCGTTATCTGATATGACATCAATTGAGATTGCCAAAGATCCGCGCCTATGCCTACTGGGTATGACAACTGGAGTACCAGTCGGCGTGAGGAAACTGGTGTCATTGGCGTTGCAGATCGCTAAGCGGAAGGTGGCGACTTGCTGGGGTGGTAGACGGGCACCTGATGTCAAACTATGGCTACAAGACATGGCATATTGTCGTGATCAGCTGACTTGTTATTATGAAGAACTGCCTGCTAGCTCGCGCCCGCTGGATGTTTGGGGCCCCTACACTGCATACATGCTATCTAGGCATCGACAGTGACTGATGTCTGTTTGATGCGGGAGTGTAGTACCTGAGTGGAATACTGGGTTGATTCCAGCAGTTGAGTTCCGATTATGGTATCAATGCTCCCTATCTTATCGTGTGACTGGTCACCATGAACTTGCTATTTGACCAAGCCTCGCTGTTCCAATACGTGCTATCACTGCTTCATGTGCCTTGTATATGATTGCTAGTTATGACTAATGCCCATATCGCTACTGCGACAACTCGGACCCTGCTTACCTTGCCTGTCTTCTGATAATCAATACTTTTCACCGCTGTCTAAATTGGATTCTGGGTTGTTGGGTTGGGCGGAATTACACTTATTTGATGTTACTGATGTATACCGAAATAAGACCGATTGTAACTGTATATTGACAATGCAACACGTTAGACTGACATAATACCTGGTTATAGTAACATGTTGTTGACCACTGCTGCTATGCTTGCTGGGACTCTTGATACATGAATATCGAATTTAACTTGCGGCCGGCCCGGTTGCGGGTTGTAGGCCACGTGCTGTGTATTTGCAGTAAGGTACAATAAAGGTTTTTTTGAAAATTAAAAAAATAAAAATAAATGCCCACCCTTATTCCTAAGCATAAGGGGCACAGGAAACACTATCCTAAAAGAGTGCTTGAGCAGGCAGTAGGACACTACAGAAGAGAAGTGCAAGAGTACACTTAGATGACAGGTAGGACACATAAACCTGCTAAGTAAGGTAACAGGTTCATCCTAGCCATATGTTTAGATCCGGAGAGGTGGAAAAGGAATTGAGGGTGGATATCTGCACTCTAATACCTACTGCTAGAGGAACCCCCAAAGAGTATTGAAAATTCCATAGACCTATTGGAGTGGACACAATGTTGACTGGGCTTCCCAACAGCATGCCTCCAAAAGCGGTGCAACATACTGTGAAGCCAGCATACACCTTTAGAAAACCCAGCCCCGGCAGAGCAGGGGGGATCAAATACAAATCGAGTCTTGATACATATGTAGACCATAAGAAAAGGAGGGGTCTGACGATTGTGAGGGAGTCGCGTCCTCTTCCTTATTATAACAATTCCCACAAGGTGTTTCAGGCAATCACCTGCACTATCATACGAGACAGCAAACATCCCTGGACACCATACTCTGCACTTTTAGGACCCAGAGACAAAAGGGCATTTGGTGATGTACACCTTTTAGCTCATCTATATTAGTTGACCATGTATAGTTCTCAGACCCCTCCCAGAGATGCTGTCCCAGGGGCTACTTACACATCACATTATACACGGTTAAAGTCACATTATAGCTGTTTTCGTGTGCTAGAAGGCGCTATGATGTAACCCTGAGGGGCGACAAATCACGTGTACACTTGGTACAGTCCTTGCTGCATGGGGAGGTTGGATCAGAGCGCCAGTGCTAGGTGCAGGGAAGGGGAGGGGAGGCTTGTGCCACTCGTCGGGGCTGCTTAGATCATGTGGCAGATTCTGGGGTAAGGGGCCACCGCCCTGGAAGCCCTCCTCCAGAATGACCCTCACAGGAGGTGGGGCGGCTCAGCGTCCATTTTCGAGCCATTAGGAGCAGATACTCCCACCCCAATCACAGCAGAGCCAACAGGAGGAAGAAAAAAAAATACAAGAGGAAAGAAAATCAGTTCCGAACTGGGAGAGTAGCCAAAATGGACGGCGCAGGTTCTGGCTGTGCCTCAGTCTGAGTCTGGCTGGGTAAGGTGAAGTTGGTGACCTGAACTTGGAGCCCTGGGTGTCATCGCCCAGCAGCTTGGCTTCCTCGATGTCCAAAAAGGTGAGAGTCTGAGAGCTGGGTCTATAGGCCTCAACACTCATGCTGCAGCTGGGCCTGTATTTGGGGTCCGGAAGGAGGGTGGAGAGTGAGCCTGGCCTGCTCCCTGCAGAGGTCAGAGCCTTTGAAACAAGGCTGTCACCAACTGTCGCGCTTCATTATCTGCCCGTAGCCTTAAGGAAATGCCCTATTAAAACAATGTATTCAGCTGCATTTCCGGCACTGTAACGTAGGAACCGCAATTAAACCAACGGCAATCATCCATAGCAATCTACAATTGAGATGTTAGTTTACAATTCAATAAGGTCCTTAAAAGTTGAATCCTTAAAGGTGCTATGGCAACATGTCAGAGCAAAAACCCCCAAGTCCCAAAGGTTATGCATTACGACCAAGACAAGGAAGGAGTGATCCAACTTGGGAGCCTTACTAAGAACATGCAAATGGTTGCTGCACCCGTCAGCCGCACAACATTCTTTTCCATATAATGGAACGCCTTAGCAATGGTAACCACACAACTCTTAATGCCCAAGCACAGATATTAATTACAAAGGCATAATCATCCAGCTGTCCTCTTGACAACATACAATGAATGCCTTATTGTGCGATCCACAAGAATAACAGCACAAACACTATCGCCCAAGCCCAAAGAATGTAAACATAGGAACAATGATCCAGCCATTCTCCATAGAGCACCCGCCCCAGCCCACCTCAAACCTCGCACACTCTGTCTCCAAAAACACACATGGTACCTCCTCTAAAACATATAAAACTAGTCGCGCCGTGCCCGTGAAGCGGGTGCTAATCTGATAAACCAAATGACAAGTGGGCTCAAAAAATATAAAATGTATCTAACCCCATTTGGAGGGACAAATACAACCAATGCACCACTGAAAAGCAAGGTTTTCAGAACGGCACACAAGCGAACAAATAAAACACAATAGGCATGCTCAGAGTCCACAGTGTAGATACATCATGTCTTGAAGAGACAGCACATGTGCTGCCTAGGCGAGACCTAAAAAAGATGCTAACCGAAGCAAATTAGGAGTTAATGCAGAAATAATAAATGAAGGCCTGCAAGCTTCAAATGCAAATTTGGGCACCAGATGTAGTTCCATCAAGATCCACAATGAATAAGATTGAAAACCAAGCATGACATAACGGTTTTGAATGAGCACCAATCACCTGGGTCTAGGTTTGTTCAAAAATGGCGCTCACCCATACATAGTACTGCTTGGGCTCGGTGACTCAGACATATTCTTTGATAACCGGATCAGTGCAGTGGTCACTGGAAAAAGTGTCAAACTCGCCTTGCTCAGTAAAATAACTCCTTTCCCACAATAGGGTCAGAGCAGAGAAGACTAGCAGCCAGATTCATCAAGTCAAAATCGGCTCGCAAAGGGCCAGATTCTGAGAATCTGGCCCTTTGCGAGTGCAATTTTTGCATTTGGGATTCATCATCCCAAATGCAAAAATCGCAAATTGCGAAATCGCTAAATTGCGAGGAATTGCATTTAAGGAATCTCTAGTTGAGATTCCTTAAATGCAATTCATGAACCATTTTAAAATTGCGAAATCGCAATTTTTGGCCGCTATTTACCGCGAAGTCTGACTTCATGGTAAATAGCGAAAACTTAGAAAAATGCACTTTAGTGCATTTTTCTAAGTTGTATGTTACACACACACATGTCCTTTGGACATGTGTGTGCGCAACATCAGTCTACATGTTCATTTCAGGGGTGCTACAGGGTGTCCTTTGGACACCCCTGGCACCCTTGAAATCGCATCCTCATTTGCGATTAGCAATTTGCTAATCGCAAATAAGGAAGCTGTAGAAATCGCAATTATTTTTGAGATTTCTACATGAATCCCGTTTTGCGAGTCTTTAATAGCGATTCCTTAATAATCGCTATTAAGGACTCGCAAAACGGGACATTGATGAATCTGGCCGAAGATCCTTAGTCTTAGTAATTGCATCAGTGTATACCTGATCCTGATATGCAAAGTAGGTGACCTTTACAATTACAACTATATAAATAAATAGAAGGTTACTCTATTTAATTAGTTTCTGTCGCTAATATATTCAGGGTTCTCACCAAGGGTGGGCGGAATGAGGCCAGTTCTTAATTTGTTCCACTGTCTGTTCTCAACACCGGCAATTGCTTCTGAACACTGGTATATTTTTTTTAAAAGCACATTGAGTAATTTAAAATGCAGATTATATTAAAATAATGATACCTCGTCCCGACCATTTTTACAATTTTGGTGACATGGAATAATTTAAATTGTCACGGTTAAAAAGTAACTGAGGCACTGGGACTTGGCAGCGCTGCAGTGGTATCTCGTGAAATACCTTCTGCCCTTACACTTATTATTATTTCTTTTTTCTTTTACAAATTAAGCACTGAACATGGTCAATTAAAATCTTACCTATGTTCCATATTTGACATTTGTTTGGTTGGTTTTGTTCAAACCTCCCAAAGTATTTGTCTACAAACTGAATCCTCCATTGTGAAATCACTAACATCAAGTAGTAAATTGTTTGTTTTCCTTCAGCGTAGCGTTTGAAGTATTGGAGGAGGTTCCAAACCCAGATGTAATTGTTGTTTGCTGCGGTGGCGGTGGATTGCTTTCTGGTATAGCATCTGTTGTTAAACTTTCATCCCCTTCAACAAAGGTGTATGGTGTTGAGCCAGAAGGAGGTAAGTTGCTTCCTGATACAATTTGAATGCATTTCTGAGGCAATAATACTGATGGTTTACAATGAACGCTAAGCCCACCCGACCTGTTTGTTGCAACAACAACAACTACAAATGTGCATGTCTTAGACTTTTTCAAATTTCACAGCTTTTTTCCATCACATCTATAAATGTGCATCAAAAACAGTAGAGCAGGTAAAAAAGGAGGATGGGTGAGAAATGATTTGTAGCGCCATCAACATACAACTGTAAATTCCCGATTGCTGGGCTTTATAAGTAGGTCCCTAGTTGTTGTCTTCTATAAAGTGATTGTAGAATGGAATCTGTAAGGCACGGAGCAGTGTTTTTTTAAAGTTAGTTATTTCCTATCGTGTTATTAATAGCTTTGCTCTGTAGTAACAATGTGTGGTTATCTGTTTTTTGTATACTTGTTCCAAATAGCGTGTTATTGGGCCGCATGTACTTGCAACAGCGCGGATATATATATATATATATATAGAGCAGACACCTTTGCAGAGTGGTGTTTGCTTACAGCGTGAATGGCAGCAACAAAGCGGGGCATAAGACTCTCAGGACAGGTTGCCTTCAATTCAAGGACACTCGAGCTTTGGGATAGCACCCACTGAGGTTTGATGGGCTCGGACTCTATCTCCCAGAATGCCTGTTTGGCCATGCCCACCTGGGCGGGAGTATGCTTTAAGAGTTTGAAGATGCCTTAACTCCGACTTCCCTTCCGAAGAAGCCACTGATGAGGGACTCACTCCTGAAACGCGTCTGGCTTGCAAGATGGCTGTATTGTTTTTTACCTACCTGAAGGATTTTGTCTGCATGCTGCTAATAAATGAAACTGGAGCTGAATGGGATCTGCTAGTTTTGGATATATATATATATTCACTGAAAAAACCATAGGTTATACACCATATATAGTTAGGAATTAGCATTTAAAAAACCTTATTTTACTCACACAAAACCAATGAAATTCCATATATAGTTAGTTGTACTAACTATATATCGCGCACCCGCAATCCACTGCTGATCATGTCACATATTACATCATTCATGACATGGTCAGTGACATCACTGATGACATCACTGATGACATCTCAAATGACATCACTGATGACATCACTGATGACATCTCAAATGACATCACTGATGACATCACTGATGACAACATCCAGTGACTGTATTTTTCTGTAAAGTTAAAATATGTCTTACATATTTAAGAATGAGTGGATGTATAAGTGTCTGGATGAAGGATTTAGTAGGTGCATGACTGACTGTATGAGTGAGTGGTTAAATGTGTCTCACTGAGTGCATGGGTTAGTGACTAAACTGTCTTAATTTGTGCATCATTATGTCTGTTGTTCTGTAAACTGCTGCATGTGTTGATCAGTAGCTATATGAGTAACTATATGGGTTATTGATTGGTTGCCCAAGCATTTGTATGGGAGACTGAGTGTGTGTGTGGGTGGCTGGGAGGTGTATGACTCTGTGCATAGATGAATGGGTTCAAACGTGCATGTGGAAACAGCTGTATGGGCGGTTGACTGTGTGCATGACTGTATTGGTGAGTGAATAGATATCTCAGTGCTACATGTCAAAGTAAGTACATATGTAAAATACAGTACATGTGAGAGTTGACATATATAAATAACTGTGCATAAGAGCCAGTGAATGTGTGAGTGGCTGTATGGATCATTGTGCACTTGTATCCAGGATTGTATAAGTGAGTAAATATGTTTAGTATATGTTTGAATAAGTAAGGTGTGTATAACTGTATAGTTGTGAAAATGGAGGTGTGATTGATTCTTTGCATGACTGACTAGGTGTGTAAGTAACTACATGGATGAGTGACAGTCTGTGAGTGTCTGTTTACACTGAGTGTATCTAAGGTTATATTAGAGTCTGAAGAGGTTCATCGTATTATCACATGAATGATGTCATCAGTGATGTGATCAGTAATGTCAAATGAGATGTTATCAGTGATGTCATCAGTGATGTCATTTGAGATGTCATCAGTGATGTCATCAGTGATGTCATTTGAGATGTCATCAGTGATGTCATCAGTGATGTCACTGACCATGTCATGAATGATGTAATATGTGACATGATCAGCAGTGGATTGCGGGTGCGCGATATATTGTTAGTACAACTAACTATATATGGAATTTCATTGGTTTTGTGTGAGTAAAATAAGGTTTTTTAAATGCTAATTCCTAACTATATATGGTGTATAACCTATGGTTTTTTCAGTGAATTTTCAAGGTTTTGTAAATGCTAATTCCTAACTATATATGGTCTATAACCTATGGTTTTTTCAGTGAATTTCATTTGTTTTTTAAAAGCTAATATCTATAGCTGTAAAATGTATTCTTCTTTAAATCCAAAAATATATTTTATATGTTTATTAATAATTTTTTTAAAATATTTTTTTTGTTTCGCTCCCGGTCCGCGAACCGGGAAGCTTTCCGTTAGCTCAAATTGATGCCGCGACCCGGTCCGCGAACCGGTAAGAAATCAACATAGTGACGGTATCGCGTTGCCGCGTAATGCGTCTTATGACGTACTGCGTTAGCGCACCCGGAAGTGCCCCGGGGCGCGGACCGAGGCGCGAAACGCAGCTCCCCGGAAGCGATCCGCGGCGCGTCGCGAAAGCGCGACGTATCGCGTTGCCGCGTAATGCGTCTTGTGACGTACCGCGTTAGCGCACCCGGAAGTGTCCCGGGGCGCGGACCGAGGCGCGAAGCGCAGCGACCCGGAAGCTAACCGGGGCGCGTTCCGCAGCGCGTAACATGAGCGTGAGAGGTCATGTGACTTGTTAATAAAACTTTTTATTGGTTCATTTCACTTTTGGTTTCATAATGATGTAAGGCTAGGTCAGGTGACCTAAAAATAACACTTTTCATTGGTTGAGAAGTATTGTTTTTCCCAAATGATGAAAACCCCTCCTTCTTTCCTCACTCTGACTTTCATCATTGTGAGAGGAAGACCTTTATTACTATATCAGAAATGGCTTCAGTAGTTGCTTCAGCTGGTGCACCCCCACCACCACCTCCACCTCCTCATGGGAAGAGAGGACCACCTCCCCAGGTCATGACCAACACTGAGGAGGAAGAGGAAGAAATGGATGAAGAGGAGGGAGAAGAACCACAGTTCTTAGAAGAGGTGCCCCGGGTTTCCCATAAGAAAGCCAGTTTCATCTGGCAGTTTTATTCAATCCCTCCTGGCCAAAAAAAAGTCAATGCGAGGTATGTCACCTGCCTCATCTGTAAAGAAAAATTATCCAGAGGGACGGATAAGAAATATAGTTATGGGAACCATACTATGCACAGGCACATGACCAGGAAGCATCCACTCAATTATAGCCGGGCGGAAATACGGGATTTGCAGGAAAATCCAAGATCAACTCCTGTGGCCAGATCAAGAATATCCATTTCATTGACACCAGCAGAGGCACGGGAAACTGTGCCAAACATACAAGAACATTTTGGTCACATGATTCACACTTGTATGCACTGTCGTGCGTTGTTAGCATGTGGCAATATGAGCATAAATGCCATCAACCTGGCTTATGAACATCATAATTGCCCTAACCGCCCCCAGTAATTTTTTTTTTGCTCCTGTTGAGCCCTTTTCAATGCCTGTTTTTTGTTGTTTCCCCCCCCAAAAAAACCCCAAAAAAATATAAAATCGTTCAAAAAATACAAAAAAAAAAAAGAAAAATTCAAAAAAAAAAATATATATATAAAACAACAAAAATATTAAAAAAAAGTTCTTTTCAGAACTACCTTCCCTTTCAAAAAAAATTGCTAGAATGTTTAGCACTCTGGCAAGCTCTATTTCTTTTGGTTCGCTTCCCGGTTAGCTTCCCGGTACGCGGACCGGGAGCTAACCAAAATTATTTTTTTTTTTTTAAAAAAGAGTAAGTATAAGGAAAGTAAACAGAGAGTGATGTTAAAAGAAAGACAGCTATAGGGAGTAAAGAAGAGATACTGTTTAATAGATCTATTTACCGAAGAAAAGACGGAAGAGGGTATAATTGTGAAAAACAAAATAGATAACGAAGTGAAAGAAAAAAAAAGAGAGTATAATATTAACAAAGAAGAGTTTCTTGGAGAATGTGAGTAAATGTTCAAAATAAGATTAAAACATGAGGAATAACAGAGAGAAAAAATAGAAAACAGAAAACAAAAAATAACAGAAAAAGATTAATTGAAACAGCAAAGAAATGTAAGTAACATAGAGCCATATCATCAACATAGGCAATAAAAGTTTTGCAGCTTTTATTGGCAGAAATGTGTCGCTAAAGCTGCTTTTGCGGCAGAAAACTGCCGCTAAAACCACTTTTGCACCAGTTTTCTGCCAATAAAAAGAGCAATAATTTTATTGCCTGTGTTCATAATATGCCCCTTAGTGTGCTTCAACTACACAGAGAAAGCATTATGAACAAATAGTGATACAGTGATCAGTCAAAGACACTAAGAGTAATAGAGACGGAGTGAGTGAACAAGAGTGAGGAACTATGAGAAGAGAGGGACTGACAAAAAGAGTGGAAGGAGTTGAGTAAGTAGGTAATAGAGAAAGGAATGAGGGAAGTAGCAAAGGCAGGAAACTGAGGGTTAAAGAAATGAAGCAGTGGAACTAATAGTAGTTAAATGTGATAGAAATGTAACGAAAAGAGTACAAAACATTTACCTTATAATTGTCGTTAAATTACTCACTTTTTGTTTTTATACTTTCAATCTGTGAAAGAGAGAACAAACATTTGAAAAATATTAAAACATGTATTTAAAAATTACAAAAGACAAGGGAAAAGATTGAAGGACAAACAGTTTTTCAACAACTTTGACACTTACAGAAGCTTCTGCTTCTCCAGGCCCCTTACACAGTCCTAAAGATATACATTTTAAACTAACAGTATCTTGATGCAGATGAAGTGAGGCCTATCTTAAAACATGGTGCATCTTTTGCATTGCTGTTGTCTCAGAAAAGTGTCGCAAGACACTAAAATTTTAAATAATTGCTTCAGGATGCCAATACGATGTCTCCTATCCAGAGGTTTGTTTGAGGTGAGGCCTACTCAGGGTTGCAGATGAAATTTCGAGTTGTTGAAGAGAATAGAGGACATAATATATGTGAAGGTCTACCAATGAAGTGAGTCATGTCCACTGCACTCTTGAACAAAGTCCAAACCTCCTATGTTTCCCTGGACAGACCTAAACTTGATCTGCACAATGTGATTCGTAATGATAGGAAACACAGGTGATGTAAATGAAATACGTGCAATTTATTTTGCTCATTTCACAATCACATCACTTGTGTTTCCTTTGCTTAGGTATCTCATTGTGCAGATGTAGTCTAGCATATGAAAGAATACGCAGAAGTGCAGCACTGCATGCAACAACTTTGACACTTACAGAAGCCTCACCTTCTCCATGCCTCCTACACAGTTCTACATATACATCATAAATGCAAACAGTACAGAATTAATTATACATGTTAAATGGTTTATTTTTGCTGTTCTCAGAATGTATCAAAATTCACTAAAAACAGTGACTTGAAGGTATTCATCATATAACAGCGGGGGAAAAAAACACAATCAAAATGATTGTGTTTAAAAAACCCATACAACATAACAAATCAGAATTCAGAACTCCTTAAAGTTAACTTACTTTCCATGACGTCAAAGGATGTCCTATGAACAGCTTACACTCTTTTGTGCTGTTATTACTTTCAGCCCGCCACTTTCTGAAAGAAAATCTCCATCGTTTTTAAAAACATGTTACATGCAATAAATGACTTCTTGCTCTCTACCACAAGTTTCCACAAGGCCAAATCTTGTCAGAGCCATTTATAACTCTTGGATTTCTTGTAAGCCA
This sequence comes from Lissotriton helveticus, assembly GCF_964261635.1. Lineage (NCBI taxonomy): Eukaryota > Metazoa > Chordata > Amphibia > Caudata > Salamandridae > Lissotriton > Lissotriton helveticus. Next base: position 1,241,399,496 of record NC_136057.1, read on the forward strand.
ATCCCGTCATTTGGCATTTCTGCAACTTTCAGAATTAAAATGTTGAAGATCATTTTCACAATCCTGGAATAGTAATATCTTCCCCTTCTTGCTCAGTCATGTTCTACATTTCCTATGACACTGATACTGCTTACTATGAAGCAGACTTACACTAACTCTATGACTAGTACAATTATTTAATTCTCTACATCACTTTCAATCACAAAGCAATGTAAAACAGTAGACAGCATTGCAGACTTACATTCCCTCTACTCTATGTTTTGATTGGCTGCTTCAATTAGCTTATAAAAAGAAAGTTTTTCTGAACTCATTCAAAGTGCACTTATTTCTCCATGACGTCCAGTCTTATGGTTAGAAGTTATGTCTCTGAACTACACTTATCCTCAAGGCCAAATTGTGTAGGAGCCATTAGAACTTCTTGAAATTCCACAGAGCACATCCCGAGATTATTTCCCTAAAATTTTGGTTTTAAAAACACCAGGTAAGAGTTTTTAAGGTCATACGGCAATTTTTTTTGAAAATTAAAACAGAATCGTTGCAGAATGACCAGCCATTTCTAGACTTTAAATAAGCTGTGTAATGTCCTGATGTTATTGAAGGGCCGTCATGATATATAATTGCTGCAGTTACAAAAGTCCTTCCTGATATTGACAACTGCGAAGCTACAAAATTTTTAATTAAAGTTGTCAATTTTGTTCCATCAGGCCTACATCGTTGGAACATTAAAATGACATACTGGCCATATGTTCGTATAAATAATGTGGACATCATTTCAGATTTACATTGGCTACACTCCATGTTGTGATCAGCTGCTTTTACTAGCTTATTAAAGGAGACTGATTTACTGTCTGGCAAAGTTAAATATATAAATCTTTCTGAATCTACACTAGTAGTACTTGATACCATACAGTTCTCGCAGTCATGCTGCCATTGATAAGAAAGCCCAAACAGCTGATCTACATCTACACCTTCAGCATGCAATACATCAAGCATATACATTAAAAACTCCTGACAATCTTGCTGAATATTTTGAGAGAATTGTGTTTGGCCTGAACATCTGTCTAACAGATTTCGAATTTCAGACACACTTTCTATGTTTGTTCTATCAGTGCTACATTTCTCTAACACAGAATTTAACAAACTGCAAAATCTTTGATCAGAATTGACCACAATCTCTTCTTTTACATTTTCTAGAGAAAACAAAACATTAACCACTACATTAGCATAGCAGTTGACACCAGAACTGTTTTCAAATTGAAAACCAACAACATCTTCAACAGAATCCTTTTTGTTTCTGCTTGTAATTTTAGGTTCATCGACTTTTCGTCTTTTTGCTACAACCTCCCCAGTATTGGTCACATTTCTTCGTTTCCGGCCTACCACACGTTTCTCAAACAAAGGATACTGAGGCAAATGAGGCGCATACTCTCTTCTTAACCTATTGTATTCCTTAACACAATCTAGATCCGCACAAATGTTTGTGACATCACACTCAATCAAGTACAATCCCGATAAAGTTCTAACTCGTGACAATGCCACATATGCCATACCCTCCTTGAACACAGAACTGCCAATATTCACCAATGCACAGTCTACACTTAAACCTTGCGATTTATGGATTGTCACCGCATATGCCAAGCAAACAGGAAACTGCTTACGGCGAACATATAAGTCTTTTACAAGCAAAAATCTAGCAGAGCAACGACCAATTAGCTGTACTTCCTCAATGCCATCAAATTTAATTTTTAAAAATTCAATTCCATCTCTATTTCTGTATTTTACAAAATCAACAACATTACCCATTGATCCATTTACCAGACCTCTTTCAACATGTAAATTCCTTCTTAAAATTATACGGCAGTTCAAGCACACATTCAGAGTCTTTTCAAAACCTGCAGTTTTAGATATACTCTTCTCTAATGAATCCAATTTTGTTTTCAGATTCTCAGACAAAATAATTGTTGATCCCATATGCTCTACTCTGTCAATAGCTTCCAGTTTCACAATCTCTTGCTTTTCTAAATGCAACATTTTGTTGTTGAATTTGGCACATTCTGCAAGAGTTGGCATCAAACATATTCCAGATTTCTTATCAGTAATTTTCTGAAAAATATTCTCAGGCACAACATCTTGTTCTGGATATAAATTTGACAGTAATCGTGCATGTAAAGCTTCTTTCCCATGCTCGGTCACTTTTCCAATTCTAACATCTTGTAGAATAGTCTTGTAAACTTCATCCTTCGCCTGACGCATATTTTCATGCAGTTCAGCATAATTGAAGTTTAACCATATATTGACGTTGCCAATGCTGCCTAGGCACTTCCTGGTATCTTCATGCGTGAGCATTTTGAACACAGGTTGCCCTTTCACTGGTGTCAGCTGCAAAAGATCTCCGAAAACAATGATGTGTTTGCCACCAAATAACACATCATACTCTGTTTTGAGAACTTCTTGCATTCTCAAATGCACAAAGGGCAAGCATGACATTGGAAACCATGCTTACTTCGTCAATGATAAGAAGTTTCATTTTCCTCAAGATTCTTGAAACTTCAAAACAAGCATCTCCAGATAGCTTGTGATATTGTAATTTGTTGTCATGCTCCACTGGCAGCATCAGTAAACGATGTAAAGTAATCCCTTTAATGTTATGTGCTGCCAGTCCAGTTGGAGCGGTGACAACACAAGAAAGCGATGACTCTGTCCTTTCCTGCAAATAGCATGAAATTGCTTTAATGAGGAAACTTTTTCCAGTTCCCGCTTCTCCACTCACGTACAGTCGGACAGGCTTCAACGACGTACATGAGCACTCTTTCTTGTCATGACTTAATCCATGATCAATTTGCATGGTAACTTCGTCATATATTTTCCTCTGCTCAACGTTGAGTTGTCTTTCCAACTCTTCTAAGTTAACCGCATCCTCCTGAGCATGTGCCATGGCTCTTTCCACTTCATTCATGGCAGTGGCAGCTTCATTTTCGATAACAGGTCCTCCTAGTGGATCCTGACTCAATGAAGCAGAACTCTGACTGTCCTGAGAACTGTCTCTGGCAATCTCGGCTGCAATCGTTGCTTCCTGCTCAATTTCCGCATTCAACATTTCTACATATTTGGGAAAAGCAGGACATTCTATGGTCTCCTTGGCGGCATTGAAAGAGTCTTCGTAACAGAGGAAATCTCCAAGCAGTTCCTCTTCTGCACGCCAAGGCTTGAAAAGTTGCAAAAGTGCTAAATAGAAAAACTCCTTTTTTTCAGGAGATTCGCCACTCAATTTTCAATGGTTTACCAAGTGGCATTTTCTTTGCTTGACCAGACATCCCTCACTTCCTATTACAGCATACACTCCTTTCTCAGTATCTTCTTTGATGTTCCTCTTGAATATGTAATTTTGAAGAACCTCATACAGACAAACATTGTCGAGGTGACTGCTTCTATTTGGATAATATGTATCCAACATGTTGGTCTTCAAAATGTCGGTACTGTTTGGCTCCTTTTCCGCCAAATACTCAATTTCCCGCACAGGTTTCAGAACTCGATTACGCGTTGCAGCAAGACCAAGACTCGCCCAAACGATACTCCTGGACTTGGCATAGAGACTTGCTGAAGACAACCGGTCAGAGCATTCGTAAGCTCCAATTTCTCGATGCGACAACATCTTCAGACTGAAACTGTACAACTTCTTGCTGAGGCTCTTTTCATGGGAAATGTCCTCCCACATATCCTTCAATTCTGTCTTCTCTTTTTTGGTGATGTAAGACGTCACATACCGAGCCACAGCCATACAGTTATCAGCCACAAACTGTATATCCATGTTAGCATTCCACATGGACAAAATCACCGGGTTGTAGTCGTTGATGTACTTGGACTCTTCGTTCCTCTTCAAATTGTATGTGTTTTTAGGTGATTTCTTCATGACATTATGTCGCAGCGAAGACATCAAACTGTTTACTCTTCCTTTAGAAATCACCGGTCGTGGAAAGCCGAAACGACATTTGGTGTAGAACTTGTCCTTGTTTCGGAATTTACGACGGCAGTACTTTCCACATCGATGGCTTTGGAAACGCAGAACTTTTTCTCTTAGGCTTTTCTTCTCCTTTGCGTTTGGAACAGCACACGTAGAATACTGTTGGATGAAACTCATCACTGAGTCTTCTGGATCCGTTCCAAATTTAGGTGCATCCTTGATCCACAGCAACATATGTATATGAGGAGCACCTCTTGCTTGGTACTCCTTTCTCCAGAAGAAATCCAACACCTCTCCAAGAGGTGGATTCTTCTTATTCATGATGAAAGACATCATAGCTTCAAATCTATGATTGAAGTACCTACATACATTGACTGGATCCAAAGAGCACAGTTCTCCGGGTGTCTTGAATTCGATGTTATCTACGTTAGCATTTGCCTCTCGTAGAAATTCAAGTAAGTCTTCCCAGCCGTACTCGGCACAGCTCAGAGTGAGGAACCATGTGGGAGTACCTAAGTTCCTCAGCATACATTTTAAATCACCATGACGACGGTACCAGTACTCATTAGTACCACGCTGACACGCCATGAGATTAATCAGGTGAGAATCCAAAATACTGTCTTGGACATTGACTTTATCCATAAAGTCACTTGCCGAGATGTTTTGCATGTGTATACCACTTTTCAAGATGTGGTTCACTGCATATGACAGTCCAGACAGATCGCTTTCAAACAGTAGATGAAACAAATAGGGAATGCATTGTCGAAACCTAGCATCTCCTGCATACAATCGCAAAGTCCGGTATTCAGAAGCAGGAATTTGATGAGGTCGCTCATCATATCTTCCTCCCTGACCTGTTGGAAAAAGCTGTGGGAAACACCGAGCTTCCAAACTTTCCTCCCAAACACTAATGGGACTCCCTTTGGCTTGTTTCATTTGAAACAACTCAATAGCATTCCCCATGACTTCCTTGGAATGCAAAGGATGAACACTATAATGTTCATATATTTCTTCACTAGTAGAGGGTTCTACTTTCTCAATTTGACCAGCACACAAATCGCTATCCTCTTCCTCACTTACTTCCTCTTCTGCAACATATACATTCTTATAGTATTTATTTATTTTTTTCAAATACAATGTTGCCTTTTTAACTTTCCTAACATCTACTAAATCTTGCCATATTTTCTTATTCTTTGTCGGAACCCCATTAACTAAGATAACCAGAGGTTCCTCTTCCACTTTTTCTACTCCAATTGTGTTAATGTTTTTCTTCAAATCTAGAGGCAAATAAACAACTCTTCCCTTTAATCCTCTCTGTAAATCTGATGGAGGCAATTTCCCTGTCTTTGGCTCCATTCTTACAATAGCCTGAAAGGGATGGATACTTTGAATCAAAATAGATTCACAAGTATTTAAATCCTTCAATTCAGAAGGAATCTCAACCAATTCCAGATTATTATGAACTGCTCTAGCAGGCATCTGGTTTTGATTTAATTTGCAACAACAATAAGTACACACACGTTGATCCAATCCCAAATCAAAACAATTTTCTACCATCAAGTATGTTGCGAAATCTTTCCATTCACTATTATTTTCCCTTTCACTTTTTGCATATAAATCCACTAACTTAGTCTGATTCTTATAATAAGTGCGTCGACAACACACACAAGTGAAATTTGGCCTCTCACTTGATTTGACCTGAAATGTGACAATTTCCCTCTGGAAATTATCTGTACTGGAAACCTGTACACTATCTTCCACATTACCCGCTTCTTCTTGGTCAATTTCAACATTCTCCTCTTTACTTCCAAAGTAACAAAACTCAATTTCTTCACATATATTCTTCACATCTATTTCAGAACCATGCAAAAGAGCAGCACATAATTGTTTAAGCATAATTGCTGGACTCTTAGCATAATACAACATTCTAACTAATTTCCTCACTTTATTATGATGCACTGCTAGCATCCTGAAATGATGAAAAACACTCTGGCATACTCTCCTGGAAAGACAAGCCAGTGAATGACCATGCAAACCTGTCACTTCTCTCACTCTGCAAGGATCTAATTCTTGCAACAACCTTATTTTCTGCTTCAAACTTTTCTTATTAAATGACCGTACAAAATCACAAAGCAAATTGATGGAATCCTGTCGCACACTACAAATACTACTACACTTCCAGGTGTACGCAGGACCCTTAGCACGTCTTCCTAAAACCTCATTACCTAACACCTCTTCTGTCTCTGTTGTCACAAGTTTTTCTTTTTCAACTGGACAACCATCTTTCACTTCATAAGCACGACCACTGGTGTCAACTGCATGCACCAAATCATTATCCTGGAAATAACTCTCCTCATTAAAAAATGCCTCACAGCTTGAACTATGCATCCATTCTCCAGAAAAAACTTCACAAAAATTACTACGATTAACTATTCTCTTCCATCTACTATTTCTTTTGAAATCATAAATTGCCTTGTTTAGCTTCCTAATTCTATTGATTATCAAAATAAATAACTTACCTTTAATTTCAAATGCCTGATCAATAACTTTCTCAACTTTTTTTTTCTCTTATAAAAAACAACTTTCTGTTGACCTTTCTTAATATTTTTTAACAAATTGCCAATAATCCTGTTGCGGAACATTCGTTTACGAATGTCCCTAAACTGTTGTTTCCTTCTACTATCATGCACAGAGTTATCTCTTGCTCTAGCAGTAACATTTTTGATTGGCCTTTCCTTTCCATTTGAATTTCTTCTCTTTTTATGGACTGAAACATTTTCTGTAGTAATATTTTTTTTACTACACATTTCTTATGAATGTTTTTGTACTCTTACCCGGTGCTTTCTTCGTGACTTGACAAATCTTTTTGTTAGAGGACTGCTGCTTCTTTTGATTCACCTGCTGTCTTTGACGTTTTGCAGCCTTTCTCTCTCTTTCTTTCGTTGGCATGGTGAAATGTTGAAATGATCTGCAGTTGAATCTGTGGTAAAATCTATTAAAAAATGTTATTAACCACTATTACCAAACAGTAAATCAATAACAGTGATCAAAAACTTAACACACTACTTGACATTTTAAATAGAAGATTTTTTAGTCCTTGGCAAATTTACAATACAGAAATAGCAGAAAAGAAATGGAATTTATATTCATGTTACCTGTGCTATTTTATATGTGAATCTGATCTAATTTTATGAGCATATTTTAATATTTTATTGAAGACACTACACATAACCTGTTTTTGAAGGTGTCTTTATTTTTAAATTAAACGGTTTACACTTTTACTTTTTATTTATTATAAATTTTAAAAATAAATGTTTATAGTTCCATAGGCTCAAGCAGGTCATTTTCCCACCCTATGTCATATAATTCGGACAAATCTGCATCCTCATCACGCTCTTCTTCATCCTCAGGATTTAAATCATCCAAGGGATCAACATCCACTGATGTTTCAATTACAAGTTCAATGATGAGGTCAAAATCAACTGATTGCAGATTGTCGCTCATGTTGATGTTGTCTTTATCTTTAAAGAAAGATAACAACAATGAGATGTTGCAGAGTAAGAGACAAATCTCAGAGATTATAATAGTAAAATTGTTTAACAAGAGTAACATTTTGCAGCTATTATTTAGCCATGTCCAGCGATGCTGAGCAGGTGAAGCCTATGTCTAATTTTTCAGTGAACAGGACTCATCTCTTCTTAACCTTGGATAAGCCTCACCAACTCTGTGTCCCCTGCACATACTTAAATGTAAAGGGGCAGATTTATGTTAAATGGCACATCCCCAGGCATGCACCAGTTAACGTGCACCGCTGCTCTGCCACCCATGGTGTGCCGTATTTACAATCAGATAGGAGAAAGCTGCGTCAAAACCCTGCGCCTGCTTTAAGCAGGCATAGGTCTTGACGCAACATTGTGGAGATGGGGCACCCCTGAGCCTTACTTGAGCTGCATCGCACTTGCGATACAACTCCAGCAATGCGCCACCTTTACAACACAGATACATCACGCATCTGTGCCATTTTTGCCCCATGCTGCCCCGCATTGTAAATGCAGCACACCATGGGTGGCGGAACAGCGGCGCAGGATGACTAGCACATCCCTGGTGATGCGCCAGTCATCATAAATCTATCCCTAAGCTTCTTATCTTGTTACAGATGAACCACCATATGTACCATCAAACTATTTTGCATTTCCTAAATAGCGAATTTTAAGGAATAAATAGCAATTCTTTACCATTCCTAATTTGCAATGAGCAAATTCCTAATTGCAAGTTACCCATTCATTTCCATGGGCTAGGAGGCTCATAGGAATGAAGGTTAAATTTGCGATTAGCAATTAGCTCATCACAAATTAGGAATTTTTCCAAGGGTGCAGGGGTGTCTCAAGAACACCCTGCTGCACCCCTGAAAAAGAAATTTGGGGGCATATGGCACACATACATGCCCTAAGGGCATGTATTGGCGTCATATGGCACCTTTTGTTTTTTGGAAAAAAAGCTTTTTGAAAAGAATTCACAAATTACCACCAACTAGAAGTTGGTGGTAGTTTCCAAATCCTTAATGTCATTTTTTACATATTTTTTGTTTGATACATTGCATTTAAGTAATCGCAAAATTTGCAAATCCTTCAGTGCAATCGCTAAATAAGGAATAGCAAATTTTGCTATTCCTTATTTTGCATCAAACTTGTTTGATACATACCATTTGTCTAATTAGCATTCGCAAAGGCCGAAATTCGCAGAATTTTGATCTTTGCGAATGCTAATTAGCTTGATACATATGGCCCCAAGTGAGGCCTGTCTTGCAACATGGTGCATCTTTTGCATCACTGCTGCATCGGTTTCATGTGGTACGTTTTTTTTACACCATGACATATCTGCCTAAATGCATCAATTTGTAATTTTGTCGCCTCATAGCAAATCTTTTGCACCGCCGCTGCATCATAAAAGTGACGCACAGTGGCGCAAAAGAGGCATACACCTATCATAAATCTGTCCCTAGCATTTTAAATGATTAATCCAGGATGACGATAAGGTGTGGCCTATCCAAAGGTTTGTTTAAGGTGAGGCCTACTCAGGATTGCAGATTAAAGTTACGCTTGATGAAGAATACAGAGGAGATAATACATGTAAAGGCCTACCAATGAAGTGAGTGATGTGCACTTTATTTCACCAGTCATCATAAATGTATCCCTAATCTTCTTATCTTGTTACAGATGAACCACCATATGTACCATCAAACTATTTTGCATTTCCTAAATAGCGAATTTTAAGGAATAAATAGCAATTCTTTACCATTCCTAATTTGCAATGAGCAAATTGCTAATTGCAAATTACCCATTCATTTCCATGGGCTAGGAGGCTCATAGGAATGAAGGTGCAATTTGCGATTAGCAATTAGCTCATCGCAAATTAGGAATTTTTTCAAGGGTGCAGGGGTATCTCAAGAACACCCTGCTGCACCCCTGAAAAAGAAATTTGGGGGCATATGGCGCACATACATGCCCTAAGGACATGTATTGGCGTCATATGGCACCTTTTGTTTTTTGGAAAAAAATGCTTTTTGAAAAGAATTCGCAAATTACCACAAACTAGAAGTTGGTGGTAGTTTCCAAATCCTTAATGTCATTTTTTACATATTTTTTGTTTGATACATTGCATTTAAGGAATCGCAAAATTTGCAAATCCTTCAGTGCAATCGCAAAATAAGGAATAGCAAATTTTGAATTAAGGACATTTTAAGTCATTTCCACATGCGCAGTGTTTTCAAATTATGATTTGAAAATCGTTTTTGGGGAAAAGGAATGGTTTGCAAATTTATGACAAGGACATAATGGTGTATGCTTCTCTATAAGGCATTTCACTGTCTCTGATGTCATTTTTCCCATATTACATTATAAGACCTTTCCCCATGGAGCACATTCCTTGTAAATATGCTCCCACCTGTGAATGGTGAATTTAGATTTTGACTGTTTGAGTCACATAGCCATGTTAAAAGTGACCCAAAAAAATTGCAAACGCTTTAAAAAAACACATTCATGTGTCTTAAGGACATTTTAAGTCATTTCCCCGTGGACAGTGTTTTGTAAGTGGCGCAAAAGAGGCATACACCTATCATAAATCTGTCCCTAGCATTTTAAATGATTAATTCAGGATGACGATAAGGTGTGGCCTATCCAGAGGTTTGTTTAAGGTGAGGCCTACTCAGGATTGCAGATTAAAGTTACGCTTGATGAAGAATACAGAGGACATAATACATGTAAAGCTCTACCAATGAAGTAAGTGATGTCCACTTCATTGCGCCAGTCATCATAAATGTATCCCTAAGCTTCTTATCTTGTTAGACATCAACCGCCATATGTATCATATAACTATTTTGTATTTCCAAAATAGCGAATTTTAAGGAATAAATAGCGATTCTTTACCATTCCTAATTTGCGATGAGCAAATTGCTAATTGCAAATTACCCATTCATTTCCATGGGCCAGGATGCCCATATGAATGAAGGTGCAATTTGCGATTAGCAATTAGCTCATCGCAAATTAGGAATTTTTCCAAAGGTGCAGGGGTGTCTCAAGAACACCCTGCTGCACCCCTGAAAAATAAATTTGGGGGCATATGGCGCACATAAATTTTAACAACATTCCATTACCTCAAAAACGATTTTCAATTCATAATTTGAAAACACTGCCCACAGGGAAATTACTTAAAATGTCCTTAAGACTCATGAAAGTGTTTTTTGAAAGCCTTTGCAAGTTTTTGGGTCACTTTTAACATGGCTATGTAACTCAAACAGTCAAAATCTAAATTTACCATGCACAGGTGGGAGCATATTTACAAGGAATGTGCTCCACGAGGAAAGGTCTTTTAATGTAATATGTGAAAAATGACATCAGAGACACTGAAATGCCTTATAAAGAAGCATACACCATTATGTCCTTGTCATAAATTTACAAACCATTCCTTTTCCCCAAAAATGATTTTCAAATCATAATTTGAAAACACTGCACATGAGGAAATGACTTAAAATGTCCTTAAGACACATGAAAGTGTTTTTTGATTGCCTTTCCAGCATGGTTGGGTCACTTTTAACATGGCTATGTAACACAAACATTTAAAATCTAAATTTGCCATGCACAGGTGGGAGCATATTTACAAGCAATTTGCGCCACAGAGAAAGGTCTTACATTAAAATGGGAAAAATAACATCAGGGACAGTCAATTGCCTTATAAAGAAGCATACACCATTATGTCCTTGTCATAAATTTAAAAACAATTCCTTTTCCCCAAAAACGATTTTCAAATCATAATTTCAAAACACTGCACATGGGAAAATTACTTAAAATGTCCTTAAGACACATAAAAGCGTTTTTTGTTTGCCTTTGCAGCATGTTTGTATCACTTTTAACATGGCTATGTAACACAAACATTCAAAATCTAAATTTTCCATGCACAGGTGGGAGCATATTTACAAGCAATTTGCGCCACATAATTCATAATTTTCTCCTTAAAGCACACTATTCTCTAACTAAATTAAAGAAATATTTTCTCACCTTAGCAAATACTTTGAGTTTGAAAACAGTCTCAGAAACACACCAATTTGTCTTCAGCAGAGCAAAAGGTATGCACTCCAGAGTCTGCAGCTATCAAAAGCACAGAAATGCTGTAATTCTTCACACATATCTCTCATGTCACCCAATCAAAACTCTTCCCTCACTTTTTTCAAATGAAAACCCTTCCCCCCTCTGCCCTTTCTGCCTTTTCTGCATGGCAACCACCTCTTGGAAGACTTCTGGTGTTTGCAAGTTCACACAACAATGTTGCAATTGAACTCTGAACTCTCAGTGCACCTTCATATCCAGTGCATTCTTTCATTTAATGATTTTTTCTTGACCACTCAAAATACATCTTTCAAAGAACTCATCCATGCACCCTAACTTTCTGTTTTCAGCAATCAAAATCCACCAATCACTGTTACTGCTTCATTAACACAGAAACTCCACAGTTTTTTTCATTTTAAACTCTTATTTTTTCAACTGCCATTTCATTGCCACACTTCATCTGACTGCAGCAGAACCTTCTCTCACCATGTTTTCTGTCTGGATTGTTGGACATAGTTACATCTATTGGGCTCAGAGGTATGCTGAGAACAGGAATTTACCTAACCTCAATTTACAAGATGTGGAAATTAAGTGGTTTGGGCACAGAGGATTAAAATGTCACCAATTGATACCATTGGTGAAAACCTTTATGCATTTGCCAAAACCTGACCTGTTAATTGTGCACTGTGGAGGTAATGATTTGGGCACTTTGACTGGGGTAGGTCTGGAAATGCTTTTAAAGGACACCTTTGAGCAATTGATGGCACTTTTTCCTCAGACTGCCTTGGTATATTCAAATATATGCCAAAGACAGAAATGGAGGTGGTCAAACCAATTTTGTCCACAAATTGAGAAGTCGAGGAAGCATGTAAACAAATCTGTTTCAGCTTACATGAGAGACCATGGAATGGGCTCCCTGTACAACAATAACTTGCGTTACTACATGCAAGATATCTACAGAGGAGATGGAGTTCACTTCTCAGATGAGGGCAACAGAATTTTCACTCTGAATTTAAGACTGTGCATTGGTACCTACTTATAAGTACCTAAATGTACCATAAACCCAAAAGCTCTTCTCAGAGCTACCCTACATCTGATCACTCACAATTATTATTTTACTCTAACATTTTTCACTAATTTTCAACAAAGTACGCTCCCTGGGGCGCTACCCGGTACGCGAACCGGGAGCTAACCTCGCGAAATTTAAATTTTTTTTTTTTTTTTTCCGCACATATAAGCCTCCTCAGCCACCCTCACAAAACCTAGGGGGTCAAGATAAGTCTACCGTGCCCCCTTCTACCCATTCTGAACATTATTTGCCCTCCATTTTGTATCTTAATTCGACCGAAACACAAAATGGTGGACTCCCGTAACGCTTAAGGTTCGCGAACCGGGGCGCTCAACGGTTCGCGTACCGGGTCGCTCCCTGGGAAGCGCACCATCAAAAAAGGTGGGAAAGTAGTTTACAGAAAAGCCACTGGAGACAATTTCACCAAATATAGATTAGCTCATACTACATACCAATCCCTACCATTTTCACAAATTTGATTGGAATTCCATTTAGCCATTTAGCCTGTAGACCTCTCTAAATACCCTGAGGTAAATTACTTCTCAAAACACATCTGAAGTGTTGGAATTGACAACCAATTAAAATGTTACTTTCATTTTCTACTTTTTTTACCTGACATTTGATTGGTTATGTACCTGAATATATATAAAAGAAGAGAATGAAACACAGCCATTTTGACTACTACTTCCTGGTGTACATTTCAATTGGATTTTCACTAATCACTTCAACTTCTTTCTAAAGGTAAGTTGTTATTTTAAAAACTGAACTATATTGTGTACTATCAGTTAATATGGTAAACTTTTTCTGATAGTTATATACTATCCCTCTGTAGTAGTTATAGATTTAGATAGACTTCTCTGTTATAGTTATGGATGGAGTTAAGCTTCTCTTTTATAATTATGAATTTACTTACGTTAAATCACATACACTTTTTTATATTCCTACTTCCACTCTGATACTATACACTGCCCAAAGATAAATTCTCTGTTAAAAAATGCCTATCTAAAATTAATCCCAACAGTGCCCTATCTCTACTAATATATATTTTTTTTATCCAAATTTCAGGCAACATGGAAGGCGAACAGAAAGTTTCATTTCAAATTGTCCTGCAAGAGAGCAGCCAAGAATTAATTGATCCAAATTATATAGAATTTATGGATGAAACTTGGGACCAAGAACTACTGCAATGTGTGCAAGCAGTGGATGACCTCCTTCAAAATGAGGACATTTTACACCCTCATAGATTACAAGCTATGTTCAATGAAAATGACGACATTTCAGACAGTGAAATGTTAGAAATGTTATTAAATTTTGAAACACAATCACAATAATAAATAATTGCTTAAAAAATAAAAAAAATAAAAAATAATCAACAAAACCAACAATCAATTAACATACAGTATTTAAAAAGTCTATCATTCATTTTTCATTGCAGTACGCTGCCCAGAACGCTTCCCGGTTCGCGGACAGGGCGCTACCCACGCAAAAAAAACAAACATTTTTTTTTGTTTTTTTTACCCCGCGGGGCCCTTTTAAAACCTCCACATTAAACCTAGGGGGTCAGGGAGGATCTAGTATGCCCCCTTATGGTTATTTCCCCCTTTGTTTTGGCCTCCTCTTGTCTCTCAATCCTACCGAGAGACAAGATGGCGGCCGCTCCAGACTGTTTAGAATGTTGACAGACACCGGAGAACCAATCAGCTTCGCTACGCGAAGTTCCGGTACGCGTAAGGTCCGCGGACCGGAGCGCTGCCCAGAGCTCGCTTACAGATATATATCTTTTTTTAAACGTTAATTTCTCAAAATCCACTGGAGCACATATATTGAGACCTACAAAAGGCACATCGGGCTACCAGTCCCTACAATTTTGCCAAGTTTCATGCAAATCCATTCAGCCGTTCGGGCTAAAAGTGAGGCCAACCGCCCTACGGAAAACTCAATGTTAAAAACACGTTTTGGGACCCCCCTTTTTTCTCGAACCCCCCTGGACGAACCCCCCCCAAATTTCCAGGGGCTGCTCAGAAACAAAATGTTCCATTTTCCAGAAAATTTCAGCCAATTCCGTCCACAAACGCCAAAGTTATTAGACATAGAATTTTCAAAAATCCCATAGAGAAAAAATCCTAACTATATATACCTACTGGCGACCGCCAGTAGGTAATATATATATATATATATATATATATATATATATATATATATATATATATATATATATATATATATATATATTCACTGAAAAAACCATAGGTTATAGACCATATATAGTTAGGAATTAGCATTTAAAAAACCTTATTTTACTCACACAAAACCATTGAAATTCCATATATAGTTAGTTGCACTAAGTATATATCGCGCACCCGCAATCCACTGCTGATCATGTCACATATTACATCATTCATGACATGGTCAGTGACATCACTGATGACATCACTGATGACATCTCAAATGACATCACTGATGAGATCACTGATGACGTCATCCAGTGACTGAGTGTTTCTGTAAAGTTTAAATATGTTTTACATATTGAAGAATGAGTAGATGTATAAGTGTCTGGACGAAGGATTTAGTAGGTGCATGACTGAATGTATGAGTGAGTGATTAAATGTGTCTCACTGAGTGCATGGGTTAGTGACTAAACTGTCTTAATTTGTGCATCATTATGTCTGTTGTTCTGTAAACTGCTGCATGTGTTGATCATTAGCTATACGAGAGGCTATATGTGTTATTAATTGGTTGCCCAAGTATTTCTATGGCAGATTGAGTTTGTGTGGGGGTGGCTGGAAGGTGTGTGACTCTATGCATAGATGTGTGAGCAGTTTATTCACTAGGTGTATGAGTTCAAGAGTGCATGTGGAAACAGCTACATGGGCAGTTGACTGTGTGCATGAGTGTATTGATGAGTGAATGGATATCTCAATGCTACATGTCATAGTAAGTACATATGTAAAACACAGTACATGTGAGAGTTGGCATATATAAATAACTGTGCATGAGAGCCACTGAATGAGTGAGTGGTTGTATCGATCATTGTGAACTTGTATCAGGGATTGTATAAGAGAGTAAATATGTGTTAGTATATGTTTCAATAAGTAAGGTGTGTTTAACTGTATAGTTGAAGAAATGGAGGTGAGATTGTTTCTTTGCATGACTGACTGGGTGTGTGAGTAACTCCATGGATGAGTGGCAGTGTGTGAGTGTCTGTATACACTGAGTGTATCTAAGGTTATATTAGAGTCTGAAGAGGTTTATCGTATTAGCACAAGAATGATGTCAAATGAGATGTCATCAGTGATGTCATCAGTGATGTCATTTGAGATGTCATCAGTGATGTCATCAGTGATGTCACTGACCATGTCATGAATGATGTAATATGTGACATGATCAGCAGTGGATTGCGGGTGCGCGATATATACTTAGTGCAACTAACTATATATGGAATTTCAATGGTTTTGTGTGAGTAAAATAAGGTTTTTTAAATGCTAATTCCTAACTATATATGGTCTATAACCTATGGTTTTTTCAGTGAATTTTCAAGGTTTTGTAAATGCTAATTCCTAACTATATATGGTCTATAACCTATGGTTTTTTCAGTGAATTTCAATGGTTTTTTAATAGCAAATATCATAAGCTGTCGAATGTCAAGTACGTGGTAAGTGAAAACATTTTCGTGTTTATGCACACTGATCTGCTTTGAATGGTGCCCCCCCCCTCATTTCTATTAGGAGTACTCTCTCTTTGCAGATAGTGAAAGGTAGTTAACGCAGGCCTTTGCCCCCGTTGTAATCCGTCGTGTCTGCTTCTCTCTCCATTTGATTGATTGTTATCCAAGTATTTACTGTTTTAGAATTAGTTCTCTTTGGTTCATTCTCTATTTACAAACAAACACAGAGTCGCAATACTCTGTTTAGTCTTTGCAGATAACGAAAAATCGTGTAAAAAAAAAGAAAAGGAATCTAGCAAAATCAGTAGGCCACTAATGGGATCTCTTTTTGACCTCGCTAAAATAGAAACATTAGGAACAACCCCTCATGACAAATACAAAACTAGTGAGATGAACTGAACTCCACACAATGATGGCTGCAAAACAGCTCGGCTCCGCCACCCACCCCGCCCAAAATAACGATAAAGAGCGGCTGCCATGATTGGTTGCGGAATGGCCACAACGGAGCTACGAAATGGTGGTGCTCTCATGCTAACCCCAGCTTCAGTCTGAAACATCCAGAAACACTGTAGACTACCAATTCGATCAGTTCCGGTAGCGCCCCAATGTAACCCGGTAGAGAAGAACTAGCCCTCCCCTCTTTGACTGATGGTTCTTGTTGCCTGTCCCTTCTGTTGTCATTTAACAGAACTATTTAGCCTGCTGAAAGGGGTTGTGTTTCGACCGCTGGTTGGTGGAGACATTTTGACTATATTCTGGACCTGCGTTGTCGCGTAATGCGTCAAATGACGCGCCGCGTTAGCGCATCCGGAAGTCATCCGGGGCGCGCAGCGCGTAACGTAAGCATAACAAGTCATGTGACTTGTTAATAAAACTTTTCATTGGTTCATTTTACTTTTCTTATTCTAATGATGAAAGCCTTGGTCATATCACCTAAAAATTACGCTTTTAATTACTTCCGAACATTATTTTTTCTTAAATATATGTTATAATATTCCAGGCTAATGTACTTTCCCGGAAATTTTACAACTGTCCTGCAAGTAAAATACATTCTTTTTTCGAGAAAAAGAGCGTTTCTTCGTCCCATGACGGAGCCGTTGAGCAAAAGAGGGTCGACCTGCTGTCTTAGTCGCCGATACGCCTGAATATGAGATTCTTATCGATCACTTTATGTTGCAGGAATAGAAAACACAACAGCCCTTGACCATTTATCTTTACTGCGTTCCTTCGTATTATACCTTTTACCCTTCATGTAATTGGTCTGCTTTATTTCACTTGCCTTTTAATGATTCTAAAACAGTGACTATTATTAAAAACTTTACCAATGTATATACTACTACCATGTTTTCTTTTAAAAACCTTTATTGTGAAAATTTCATTATACAAATACGAGCCTATAACCACGTGGGCCTGCCACGGAGCAAACTGTAATCGTATATGATGAATAGACATTTACACTGTAGAGGAACGTAACGGGCGGGCCATTAGGTTGCAAGAACTAAGGTGTCTAACAGTTACGGAATCGGTGGACGTACATTTTATAATTAAAATACGACAGGGCCAGTTACAGTAAAATTATCTAGATATACATTTGCGGGCAAGTACCATGGGTGACGTTAATTCGAACTTTCAACAGTACAGTAATCAATAACACATCAGAACTTAATATCAATAGGGATGTCGAAATATTCAATCAATTCTCGTCCCCGCCCGCCATGTGCTTCAAAACTGCATACGTATCTCGTGATTTCAAGGTTCTGCAACCAGTACACAACAAGGAGTTACGAGTCCCATTTATTCCGGCGCCATTTTGGGCGAGGACAGGCAGGTCCAGGATATAGTCAAAATGTCTCTACCAACCATCGACTATGATGATGTTCATATGCTGTATTTATTAGAGTAACACTCATCTGTCCACATGAAATTAATTTACCACAATCTAAACATGTCATTTTAATCTTTCCAAAGTTCTTCTAAATATTTGGGACCGTTTCCCTTGCCTCTGAAACTCTCAGTGCCACTTCTTTGATGAATGTACTAGCAGGTCAGGGGTTCTCCTCCAAATCTCTCTTTTATGCAGCACTATAATTAATTGGTGCCACCTCTCCATATGACGATGCATGGTATAGTTACCACAACTATATTTTTTTTCGGTTCCTCTGGAGAGTTCATCGTGGCAGATGAAGCGTGTAACGTACCGGGCATTTACCTTTTTTTGCATGTACAGGAAAGGAAAAAAAAATCGAGCGTCCAAGTTCTAAGGTGTCCCAGGGCCATTTTAGTGGACCAGGCCCAAATCCAAAGAACAGGCCGCCATTTTGAGAGTCCTCTTGCAGCCGCCTGTCGCTGTAGCATCAAGAGCAGCCGAAACTCAGCTGAATGGCAACTGAAACGGTAAATGGGCGCCCCACTACATTTCAGCATTGTAGGATGACCACACCAGTACAGCAACTTGCTAGACATCACCTCGGTGCCATCCGGATCTCGGCGCCCCCCTGCAGATGAAGTGCCTCTCAACTATGAAACCACCACGGTGACATCCGGATCTTGGCGCGTTGTGCTGCCTTCGGCCTATTCGCACATCGGTCCGCTACTGACGCCATCTCACAGGCTAATAGGGTGACCCACGCCGAGTTTCAGCATTGTAGGATGACCACACCAACTTGCTAGACATCACCTCGGTGCCATCCGAATCTTGGCATCTCAACGCCTAGTGGTATCTTCCATACAGAAAATATTGTTACGCTGCCTTTGGCCCCATTCGCACATCAGTCCGCAACTTAGACATCACCTCGGTGCCATCCGGATCTTGGCATCTCAGCGCCTTGTGGTGTCAGTCAGAAAATATTGTTGCGCTGCCTTTGGCCCCATTCGCACATCAGTCCGCTACTGACACCATCTCACAGGCCAATAGGGCGCCCCACGCCGACTTTTACCATTGTACGATGGCCACACCAGTGGCACAACTTGCTAGACATCACCTCGGTGCCATCCGAATCTTGGCATCTCAACGCCTAGTGGTATCTTCCATACAGAAAATCTTGTTACGCTACCTTTGGCCCCATTCGCACATCGGTCCGCAACTTAGACATCACCTCGGTGCCATCCGGATCTTGGCATCTCAGCGCCTTGTGGTGTATTCTCTTCAGAAAATATTGTTGAGCTGCCTTTGGCCCCATTCGCACATCGGTCCGCAACTTAGACATCACCTCGGTGCCATCCGGATCTTGGCATCTCAGCGCCTTGTGGTGTCTTCTACTCCGAAAATATTGTAGAAAATATTGTTGCGCTGCCTTTGGCCCCATTCACACATCAGTCCGCTACTGACACCATCTCACAGGCCAACAGGGCGCCCCACGCCGACTTTTACCATTGTACGATGGCCACACCAGTGCCACAACTTGCTAGACACCACCTCGGTGCCATCCGGATCTTGGCATCTCAGCGCCTTGTGGTGTCTTCAAATCAGAAAATATTGTTGCGCTGCCTTTGGCCCCATTCGCACATCGGTCCGCTACTGACGCCATCTCACAGGCCAACGGGGCGCCCCACGCCGACTTTCAACATTGTAGGATGGCCACAGAAGTGCGACAACTTACTAGACACCACCTCGGTGCCATCCGGATCTTGGCGCGTTGTGCTGCCTTCGGCCTATTCGCACATCGGTCCGCTACTGACGCAAACTCACAGGCCAACGGGGTGCCCCACGCCGACTTTCAGCATTGTAGGATGGCCACACCAGTGCGGCAACTTGCTACACACCACCTCGGTGCCATCCGGATCTTGGAATCTCAGCGCCTAGTGGTGTCTTCTATTCCGAAAATATTGTTGCGCTGCCTTCGGCCCCATTCACACATCGGTCCGCTACTGACGCCATCTCACAGTCCAACGGGGCGCCCCTCGCCGACTTTCAGCATTGTAGGATGGCCACACCAGTGCGGCAACTTACTAGACACCACCTCGGTGCCATCCGGATCTTGGCGCGTTGTGCTGCCTTCGGCCTATTCGCACATCGGTCCGCTACTGACGCAAACTCACAGGCCAACGGGGCGCCCCACGCCGACTTTCAGCATTGTTGGATGGCCACACCAGTGCGGCAACTTACTAGACACCACCTCGGTGCCATCCGGATCTTGGTGCGTTGTGCTGCCTTCGGCCTATTCGCACATCGGTCCGCTACTGACGCAAACTCACAGGCCAACGGGGCGCCCCACGCCGACTTTCAGCATTGTAGGATGGCCACACCAGTGCTGCAACTTGCTGGACACCACCTCGGTGCCATCCGGATCTTGGCGCGTTGTGTTGCCTTCGGCCTATTCGCACATCGGTCCGCTACTGACGCCGCCTCACGTGCCAACGTATTTTCTCCGCATTTTACACCCTATGCCGCATAACAGGTCATGTGACTTGTTTATAAAACTTTTCATTGGTTCATTTTACTTTTGGTTTCCTAATGATGGAAGGCTTGATCATGTGACCTAAAAACAACACTTTTCATTGGATGAAAACTTTTTTTTTTTCCCCAAACGATGAAAGCCCCACCTTGTTTCTGGATGTTTCAGACTGAAGCTGGCGTCAGCATGAGAGCACCACCATCTCGTAGCTCAGTCGTGGTCATTCCGCGAGCAATCATGGCAGCCGCTCCCCACCAGAAGCCTGCAGGAGTCGGAGCCCCCAAAACTTTTGATGAATTCTCAAGGCGGAGGGGACGCTTTCGAGAATGGGGTCCAAGACCTAGCAGACAAGCGTCCGATTTCCAAGGTGTCCCAGGGCCATTTCAGTGGACCAGGCCCAAAAAGGAAACAGCCTGCCGCCATTTTGAGAGTCCTGTGACAGCCGCCTATCGCTGCACCGCAAGAGTGGGCGCAACTCAGCTGAATTGCGGCTTTTGACACAGTGGACCAAAAACGGACCGAATGGCAACTGAAACGGTAAAGGGGCACCCCACTACAACAGATGACACTCCACCTGGAGAGGCCCGTTCACGCCGCCTCCCCCGGGGCGCCCCACGCCGTTATTCGGAGCAGCATTGTAGGATACCAAAACCAGTGCGGCAACTTACTGGACATCACCTTGGTGCCATCGTTCTGCTGCCTTGGAACTATTCGCACAACAGTTTGCTACTGATGACCCACCCCCCGCGACGCCCCACGCCGTTATTTGCTGGGTGGCAACTTACTAGACATCACTTTCGTGTCATCTAGATTTCGGCGCGTTCTGCTGCCTTGGAACTATTCGCACAACAGTTTGCTACTGATGACCCACCCCCCGCGACGCCCCACGCCGGAAATCTGGACGTTGTGCTGCGTTGGGACTATTCGCACAGCCGACCGCTACTTCGTTGTTTTTCCCTAAAAATGTTTATATGTTATTACTATTTTTGTTTTCTTGTATATATTTATAAATTGTTAAAGTTTTATAATCTTACTACTTTGTCGGAGTGCTATATATTTTTAATGTGACACATAATTGTAAAAACTTTGATGTACAAAGAGTCATCCCTGGAATCTTCCGCTTCAGGCTCGGTCCCCTCCCCAATCACAATACAGGATGGATTTCAGATAATAGCAACGCTTCTGCTGTGACGGATCTCATCGAGTGTGGGCCTTGATCTACTATAACTCCTTTGAAGAGGGGTGATTCTTTACAGCTGTGGCCATAAACTACATCTGCAGGGCTAGCTGATACCCTAGGACCAGCCTGGACAATCGGACACAGAGGAAAAGGAGTGTCAGAGGGTGCGGTAGTGAATAGGGCGAAAGGGAGGTGTCGGGCGGGCACAGGGTGTGATTCTCAGGGAAGAGCAGCGCAGATGGGGGGAGGTTTATTACCCATGCATAAGACAGAGAGCGGGGGTGACCACTGCCTGGGGGAGATGCTTGCGAGGGTGGGGAGCCATGCTAAGGATCGACAGCGTGCACAGAGTGGGTCTGGTCAAGGCATCTAAAATGGCTGCCGTGCACGACAAAAGTGTGGCATTTGAAAAAAGACAAGATGGCGCAGACAATGTTTTTCAACACTTCCTGATTTCCTTCGAATCGAACGTTAACAGACGTTGGGGCATATTACCAAAGTTAAGCGATATTTATCCCTAACGATGCTTAGCAACGATTTTTTTACCGTCAGAAATTATCGCAGATAAACCTTGCTATTATCAAGGTTTATCGGAAATACGATAAAAAACGACCGCAATGCATTAATATCGCTGAAAACTCAGCGATATTCATGCATTACCGAGCTAATGCTCTTAGCCATGTTATCCACCTCCCATTGGATAACATGGCTAAGAACTGCTCAGGGCAGGTGGTAGCTTTTGGACATATTCGCGCTTATCTCGAATATTTCCAAAAGTTGATAATAGGAGATAGCGATGTTAGCGACTGTTTCCAGTCGCTAACATCTTGGCATGCCCACTTTGCATGTCATTAGTGATAAATATCACTCACATGCAAAGTGGGGCCCAAGATGGTCGCTATATTCTACTAGCCGTCGCTAACTGGTGTTAGCAACAGCTAGGTAATACACATATAATTTTATCTCCGCGAAGCGGAGCGCTGTTACAGATATATATCTTGTTTCTGAACGTTAATTTCCCAAAATGCACTGAAGCACATATATTGAGACCTAGCAAAGGCACATCGGGCTACCAGTCCCTACAATTTTGCCAAGTTTCGTGCAAATCCATTCAGCTGTTCGATCCTACCGAGAGACAAGATGGCGGCCGCTACGGACTGTTTGGAATGTTTACAGACACCTGAGAGCCAATCAGCTTCGCTTCGCAAAGCTCCGTAACGCAAAAAGTACGCGAAGCGGTGCGCTGTTACAGATATATATCTTTTTTTGAACGTCAATTTCTCAAAATCCACTGGAGCACATATATTGAGATCTAGCAAAGGCACATCGGGCTACCAGTCCCTACAATTTTGCCAAGTTTCGTGCAAATCCATTCAGCTGTTCGATTATTATTATTTTTATTTTTTTTTGCCCCGCGGGGCCCTTTTAAAACCTCCACATCAAACCTAGGGGGTGAGCGACAATGTACTATGCCCCCTTATGGTCATTTGCCCCTTCGCTTTGGCCTCCTCTTGTCTCTCGATCTTACCGAGAGACAAGATGGCGGCCGCTACGGACTGTTTGGAATGTTGACAGACGCCGGAGAACCAATCAGCTTCGCTTCACAAAGCTCAGTTGCGCGTAAAGTACGCGTCCTGGGACGCTGCCAGGTCCGCTGTTACAGATATATATCTTTTTTTAAACGTTAATTTCTCAAAATCCACTGGAGCACATATATTGAGACCTACAAAAGGCACATCGGGCTACCAGTCCCTACAATTTTGCCAAGTTTTGTGCAAATCTATTCAGCCGTTCGGGCTAAAAGTGAGGCCAACCGCCCTATGGAAAACTCAATGTTAAAAACACGTTTTGGGACCCCCCTTTTTTCTCGGCCCCCCCTTGACGAACCCCCCCCAAATTTTCAAGGGCTGCTCAGAAACAAAATGTGCCATTTTCCTGAGAATTTCAGCCAATTCCGTCCACAAACGCCAAAGTTATTAGACATAGAATTTTCAAAAATCCCATAGAGAAAAAATCCTAACTATATATACCTACTGGCGACCGCCAGTAGGTAATATATATATATTCCACACCTCCTCTTAAGGAATGAAAACGCACTCGTGGGAACTCAGTTTCCAATTTCTTTAATGATCCATCGCTCTCAGCATAAAAAATACCAACGCGTTTCGCCGCCCACTGCCGGCTTGCTCACGGTAGATCATCTACCGTGAGCAAGCCGGCAGTGGGCGGCGAAACGCGTTGGTATTTTTTATGCTAAGAACGATGGATCATTAAATAAATTGGAAACTGAGTTCCCACGAGTGCGTTTTCATTCCTTAAGAGGAGGTGTGGACGATTGAATTCGGCGGGGCTCTGCCGAGGAATTCTGCACCGATAAAAGATTCGCCAGGGGTCGACTGAAACAAGCCAAGTTGTTGTTTTATATATATATATATATATATATATATATATATACTGCTACTTGCGGTCGCCAGTAGGTAGTTATAGTTAGGACCTATTATCCATAGCAAAAGCGTTTTTTGATTTGCCAATATCTTTGGCGGCGGTTGACGAATCTTCGCATCATTTTCAAAATGAATGGGGCGCTCCGTTCAGTTCCTGTCCTGAAGGTTTCGGGGTAATTCGTCCACCGAGGGCGAGAAAAAAGGTGGGTCCCACAACTTGTTTACCCATGTTAATATATATATATATCACTTTATTCAAAAGTGATGCCGGACACATTCTTCCTTATGTCCTACATGTTTCACCATCTCATCAGCCTTGATCACGTACAGGAAGCGATGGCAAAGTGCTTCCGTGCTGGCAGTTTTATAATTTTCGAACACATGATTGTTAGGTGCCTCCAACTCCCACAATGCACCACAAAGCACAAATAAGTTTGATGTTAAAAGGAGACAGTGCTTAATTAGTTGAAAATGTTCATTGATTAACTTGGAATCATGGTGCTTCTAATCTTGTATCCGGATGGAAACAGTCACGAACACATAGGTTATTTAGTGTTGATGTTATTATCCCCTTGAAAAGGGCTTTACTCATGCACGATTGTTAGGGATGTACACCCCAGCAAATCCCTTCCAACGCTGACGGCACTTTTGCTCCAGTGGCATCTCCTTCGTAGGCTTTGCCACAGCAAGTGGGTCATGCTTCCTAATTTAATCCACAACACAGTCCCCGTGCGGGAAGCCCCCAACCCTTCAGGACGGCCTCTAGACGGGCACGGAGGAGCCCGTTAAATCCGAACATTGAAGGCAACAAAGAATAGAGGCCCATGTCGTGAGGAAAGCACTTTATTCAAATGCTTCCTTATGTCCTACATGTTTCGGCATCTCACCATCCTTGATCACGGACAGGAAGCGATGGCAAAGTGCTTCCGTGCTGGCAGTTTTATAATTTTCTAACACTTGACTGTTAGGTGCCTCCAACTCCCACAATGCACCACAAAACACAATATATTTATATTACTGCTCCAGAACACACCAGCTCAGTGCACTTGCGGACGGGTGCCAGTCATGCGGGGGTGCTCCCGCATATCCATTATGCTACACACTCCTCCAGGAAAGTCTCTCCCTTTATTAGGAACCTTAGGCACAAACGTTTGGCGTGGCGATGGGGGCCAGCTTCTCCCCCAGTTACGCATGCTTGTTCATGGGATGGTGGGAGGAGCTGGTCCTTAAGAAGCAATATGGTCACATCTGTCAGAAAAATATAATTTGTTGGCTAAGATATATAGATGACTTATTTATAATATGGCATGGTACAGAAAAGAGTGCAAATGAATTTATAGCGCAACTAAACATCAATGATATTAATCTAAGGTTTACATCATGTATAAGGGAGGAGAGTGTAACCTTTCTTGATGTACAAAGCACTATTAACAATAATGCCAAATCCACCACCCTATACCAGAAATGCGCTATTACATGCATGAAGTGCTCACCCCCGTCACCTGATAGAAAGTATCCCCTATGGGGAAATGCTTCGAATACGAAGAATTTGTAGCAGTGAGACAGAATGTGAAAATAAACAAAATGAAAGTAAGGCCATATTTTTGGAAAGAGGATATAAGTAAAAAAAATTGTGGATAGAGCCATGGCACAATCTAAACAGAAACCCAGAGATGGGTTATTAACATACAGAAATAAGCTGGAGGCAGCATCTAGTAATTCCTTGGGGATACAGAATGAACCCACACGTCTCATTATGTAATTTTTAAGGCAGGAAAAACAGATCAGGGGGATAGTGAGACGTAGTTGGCCCATTATACTAGATGACCCTATTAATGGGCAATCCCTATAAAAAAAAAAACAGCTATCACACATTGAAAAACTGCATCTATGGGTAATGTCCTGGTACGCAATAATCCTGAGGACCAGGAGTTGGGGTCGTGGCTCACAGCAAGAAAGTTTTTTTTTAAATGCACTAGTTGTAAGGCCTGCAAATTTGGAATTAATAAATCAGAGTAGTGCACAGATTTTAATAAAATTTCTCGGGCTATTACTCGACATCTGACCTGCAAAATTGAATATGCGGTTTATGTTTTAGAGTGTAGCTGCAATTTAAAGTACATTGGAAGTACCAAATTTGTGGTACACAAAAGAATCTTACAACATACAAGGGCTATCCCCAATAACGACCCAAGCTACCCTGTGGCCAGACATTTTAAGGAGTGCCACAAAAGTAATCTTACTCATTTACGATATTATGTGTTGGATGCCATCCCATTAGAAAAAAAAGAGGGGGGAACAGGGAAGCGAAATTAAGACGACTGGAAACGCAATTTATATTAGAATTAAATACCAAATATCTAGGGAGTGAGGACCTTTATACGTTTATGTGAAACCCAAACAACTAAGTATACTATTGCAGAAATTCTGGCGTTTTGTAACCTCTTTAATTTATGATCACTATCTTGTATGTGTTTCCGATGAATGGTTATTTATGTATTTATATTGGTCTTTTAGATGATATTTATACAATGATTTTGCTTGTTCGGACGTTCAATCCGCAAAAAAAGACTGATAATCAAGTAATTTTAGGGGGTTTACTAGAAGTTGATGATTTTAGCAATTGAGTTGTATATTTATGGATATTTATATGTATTTATTTATTTATCTACTTATATTTGTCTATGTTTACAACCATGGGAATCAATTGCATTATTAGTTAATTATTCTCTCCATATTTACTTGCTTGTTTGCACATGCTGTGATTTGAACTTAATGTCCTTTTTAGCCATGGGTTGCTCAAATAGTATGGTCAATGACATTATGTCAATACAAGCTGCCCTGGCCGGGATAAGACATGTTAGCACTAGCCCTTTCTTCACTTCTTTTAATTCAGCACTTAGAGAAGGAATTAATTGATACATAGGGCCAAAATCACATATTAGGTTTGAATAGTCACAAAATGAAAATGTGGAATGGAATGAATATGGTACTGGTTTTGAACTGCATTTATGCAAGACATTTTCGGATATGAGAAATGAAAATAGTAATGCTATTCATAATATGTACTGTTAAGAAAAGTTAAAAGTACTATTGCTATGAAATTATGAAAAAGCATTTAAGCAAATAATGACATTACCAGTTATGTTTAAAATACTTTGAAACAAGTATTTTTTCCATTTTCATTAACTTTTTTCATGCACTGTCACTTCAAAAATGGCGATCTAAATTCCTTATGCTATCATGTGATAAAGGCAGCCGACTGCCGAACCGCATAATGGTGGGGCTGTGAGCGGTAAATAAAACAAAATTGCACATACTTGGGTCCACTCTCGTTTGTTGGCGAAAAGAAGCAACAAAACAAAAGCGAGCAAATGATTATGTGCCAAATCTGTTTATTGATGGAAGCAGCAGCGTGAGCACAGCCCAGTCCACACAAATCAAAGTCCAGTTCCGTCGCGTTTCGTATATCACTTCCTCAGGGGCATTGGGCTTGAAAGCAACAGCAGAGCACTTTTGGCGGCATCAAATTCCAAACACCCTGCCTCAGTGGGCGTGACCCTCACAGTGGCCTGCTGGTACTTGTAGTGCCCGCCGTCTTTCTCGAGTGAGTTGCCTGTTGTTGACAGTCAAATAAAATTCATAACATCACAGTGGATCGTGGCACCAGGTTGCAATGATGTTATGAATTTTATTTAGACTGTCAACAGCATTGAATTACTGAACTTATGCTATTTTAAAAAATCTTTGTTTTCTAATGTCAGTATTTTTAATTTACATGTTTCTTAATTCTGCCGTGTTTGAAAAATGAACTAGTGCTTAATTTTGCACACCAATTACTAAAATGCCTTTTTTTAATCACCTCTTAGGAGTGATTATGAACTTGTGTAAACTTTGCTTTTTACTGCCTTGTAATAATGGTACTTTACCACTAGAAATGCTAATAAAAATGGTAGACATTAGTAGCCATTGTTTGTGACAAAAATGAGGGTAAAAACCAAAGAGAATGATGGACGCAGTGTTGAACATTGCAACTACTCACCCCCAATCAACTGATCTGGGTTTAATCCATCATCATTCTTTAGCTCACTCCGCCACCCCAGTTAAGACATGGCCATAAGCAAATCAGTCTTACCCTGTGCCTCATGGGAACAGTCCAGCCCGAACTGCCAAGCCATGTCTTCCCTGGACCGGAAATAAGCGTCCTGGGACCAGTTTCTGGCTAATCAGCCATCATCAGCCAGGCTAGCATGAATCCAGTGGCAAAGTGAGCAAGGGACCCACGTCTGGGCATACCCTGCCAACTTAGGGCGAACAAAGCAAAACCAAAGGGGATGATGGATGGAGGGTTGAACACTGCAAGCACTAACCCCCAGTCAACTGATCTGGGTTTAATCCATCATCATTCCTTAGCTCACTCCCCCACCCCAGTTCAGACATGGCCATATGCAAATCAGTCTGACCCTGTACCTCATGTGAACAGTCTAGCCCGAACTGCCAAGCCATGTCTTTCCTGGACCGGAAACAAGCATCCTGAGACCAGTTTCTGGCTTATCAGCCGTCATCAGCCAGGCTAGCTAGAATCCAGTGGCAAAGTGAGCAAGGGACACACGTCTGGCCATACCTTGCCAACAGTGGCAGGCAGTTCGGACTGGACTGATCCCATGAGGCACAGGGTCAAGACTGATTTGCATATGGCCAGGTCTAAACTGGGGTGGCATGACAAGCAAAAGAATGATGGATTTAACCCAGATCTCTTGACTGGGGGTGAATGTTTTGATTTGTTCTGCATTCCGTCCATCAATTGTGTGTCTTTTGCTTTCTCGCCCTGTGGATTTTCAGCAACTGAACATTTGCGGCCCATTGAGGGTGGTTGGGACTCTGTGTTGGCTCGGATCCCATTTGGGTTAAAATGCTGGCTATGGTGCACACTACAAGTCCCAACAGGTAACGGGACATCTCATCAGAGCGACCCATTGGAGGGCAACTATTTAAATCATCTCTGCACCAGTAGCAAAGTAATTATCTGAGCACAGCCAATGAGGAAGGAAAGAATTTTCTGAAATGCGTCAGGCAGATGGAGGAGATTAAAAAGTGCTCAGTGTGCTGTTCGTTGAAAATAAAGACTTTTCCTGAAGTCTGATGTGGCTCGTGTGCGCCTTCATTTTCTGAGCAACTTCTGGATGACATTAACACGGCGACTCCGGCCGTGGAAGGCTGCACCACCCTACAATCTCAGAGGGGCACGGGGCTCGAAATCAGGTTGTTGCCTGAAGTGGAGTCACAGTTTTGTGGATTTTCAGCAACTAAACATTTGCTGCCCATTGAGGGTCGTTAGTACTCTTTATCGGCTCGGATCCCATTTGGGTTAAAATGCTGGCTATGGTGCACACTACAAGTCCCAGCAGGTAACTGGACATCTCATCAGAGCGACCCATTGGAGGGCAACTATTTAAATCATCTCTGCTCCAGTAGCAAAGTAATTATCTGAGCGCAGCCTATGAGGAAGGAAAGAAGTTTCCAAAACGTGTCAGGCAGACGGAGGAAATTAAAAAGTGCTCAGTGTGTTGTTAGTTGAAAATAAAGCCTTGTCCTGAAGTCTGCTGTGGCTCGTGTGCGCCTTCCTTTTCTGAGCAACTTCTGGATGATGTATATATATCCGGCTCAAAACATTATCCCGGGCAGGAAAAGGGAGGGACCGCACTTGATCAAGGTTGAAACTCGGTTATTTTATTTCACCGAGATGAAACACAGGACACGTTTCGGCTTCGTGCCTTTTTCCACTGTACAAAAGTGCAGTGAGTTTAACACAATTATATCCTGCTATACACATTAAGCTTCCGGTGCAACCTGCAGCAACGCAAACGTTGGATTCCAAATCATATAGTAAAGGGAGGCGCCATCTTAGCACTTGTAAATCAATAAAGGAAATTCCAAATTCTTTAAGTTTTT
Organism: Lissotriton helveticus; assembly: GCF_964261635.1. NCBI lineage: Eukaryota > Metazoa > Chordata > Amphibia > Caudata > Salamandridae > Lissotriton > Lissotriton helveticus. Next base: position 1,241,429,761 of record NC_136057.1, read on the forward strand.
AACTTATACGTAATGATCATCGAATTCATTTTATATTAATTATTATTTAAGTAATATATCATTTGCACAGACTACATTTTCAGTGCTGATGTATGTCAATATATGATAATCCATTACATCCTAATCAATACATCAAAATAAGTAAATAATGAATAGTGCCTCTTTTTTATAAATAATGAGTCCCAAGTGGGCTAACCATCAAATGTGTTGTACATGCGCAATTCTATATACTCTTGTGGTTCTTTCATCATGCCTAACTGAGCTCTACAGATGATTCTCAAAACATAGCATCACAAGTACTCATCCTAAATGAATTGCAAGTTCTTCTTCAGTATTTAAAGCATTCGGATGGTAGTTTGCATGTCAATTATGAATCTAGATTCCAGCATGCGTAATTTAAGTTCGCGGTTTCCTCTCCGGTCGCTAGCAGGAACGTGATCTATACAAAAAAATTCAATACATTTCTCTCACTGTTATGAAATTTAGCACAATGCCTCGCTACGGGGTAGATGAAATCTTTCTTCTCTATTGCTCTAGCATGCTCTAGAATTCTTCGTTTTGTAGGTTGTATCGTACTTCCAATGTACTGCTTATCGCAAGGAAATGACAAGCAGTACACACTGAATGGAGAATTACAGGGCATACATTTATTAATTACCTTAGGTTGTGTCATGCCTGGTATTGTATATGTTAAAGTTTTGGAACTCTGTCTGCACACCTTACATTTAGAGCATGGCATAAAAACTGTTAGTGTACTAGGATTATACGGAATTGATTCATAATGGCTTTTAACAAGTGCATCTTTTAATGATCTACTCCATCTAAAAGTCACTTGTGGATAATCCGGAAGGTTTTTCCCTATCACCATGTCTGTTTGTAAAATATGCCGCTTGCGACACAGTTGTTTTCCTTAGTGTGCCTGCATCATTCGAGAAGATAGTGATAAATCTAAAGGTTTCACTTTCTTGAGTATTGGATTTTTCTTTATCCCGTAGTAAACAGTGTCTAGGAATGCTCTCTACTCTAGATAAAGTTTTCACTAGCAGATCAGGGCAGTAACATGGTATCTTAAATCTCTCTATCGCTGATGATGCTTCAGCATAAAAATCATCTTCTAGGGTACAATTTCTTTTGTAAGCGAAGCAACTCGCCATACGGTATGCTATTCTTCAAAGATTTTTGGTGGCTGGTGTGTGCTTCCAAAATGGAATTACCTGCAGTTTCCTTCCTAAATAGGGGAGTACAGATTTTTTCATCTCTAACGAAGACTTTTAAATCTAGAAAAGCAACTTCTGTGGTACTGAAATGTAGATTCAGTGTATTCTTATTGAGTTCTGCTATGTAGCTCTCTGCATCAGTTTGGGAACTCTTCCATAGTATAAATAGATCATCTATATATCTATACCATCCTGTTATGCATTTTACCCAATGATTGTATTTTTCAGCCCAGGCCACCTGCTTCTCCCACCAGCCAACAAACAAGTTTGCATAGCTGGGGCCGAAGAAGGTGCCCATGGCCATACCTATACAGACTCGTAACATCAAGAAAAATCATCAGCATGTCCGGTTCCCAAGAGATATCCATAATGCTCCTAATTAAATGAGTAGTGTCTCGGATGTACGATGGCGACATCCTTACGAACTCTGCCAAAAAGAAGTCAATGTATTGAGACATCGATTCTGTTAGGCAGCCCTTGGAAGATACGATTGGGCGCCCCGGTGGTCGGAGAGCATCCTTGTGAATTTTAGGCACATGATAAAATGTTGAAGAAACAGGGAGTGGACAAGTCAAAAGTTTAAATTTATTATCATCAAGCATATGTTTATCTGCCCACTTTTGAATGAGCACATGATATTGTTTAATGCAGTCCACATATTCATCCTTTGTTATTTGGGTATAACATTTCATATCTGATAGTTGTCGTAATGCCTCTTGTACGTAATAGTCTTGTGTCATCAATACTATATTTCCTCCTTTGTCCAAGGGCTTGCCGATTACTTTAGGATCATTCTGGATTTGTTGTAATGCTGTTCTCTGTCCCACAGTTAGATTAGCATGCATATTGCTGGGTTTATTGGATCGTAATTTCAACAAATCTTTTTTGACCGATTTTTTTAAAGGTGTCAATAATGTCGAAAGAATATATATAGATATATATATATATATATATATATACACATACATATACACATACATATACACATACATATATACATACATATATACATACATAACAGTTGGTTCTGGAAGGAAAGCTAATAAATAACATCGTTGCATAGGTTGGGATCAGCCTATGAAATAGCTTTGAAATTAATTTTAACACACACATGTATATATTTTTTGATATATGTGTTCACACATTCACTGCTTTGTTATTTAGATTTTCACACAAGTAGTTGGACATTCCGAATGTGACTTTTTGGGTACGTTTGTTCCTATAATTTGGAACAGTTGATTAACTTTTCACTTGCTTTATTGTATTGATACAGCAATTAATTTGTCGGATTGATTCATGTGAAAGTAATCATAGCAAGTGTAGCATTATCATATTATTTTTTTCTGTTCTTGGTCTTTTGCAAATTTGGATTATCCAGTTAAATGCATTCTGAGATTTCGAGTAACAGCTCACTGTATCTTAATATTGTTTAAAGATATGAAACAGGTATGATTCCCTGGATTTCTGGAACTCCCTCCCCATGACACTCAGATCCGCAACCTCCTATTTGGAGTTCCGGAAGAATCTAAAAACCTTCCTTTTTTCCAGAGCTTTTGCTGCCTAACCTGCCCCTCTTGCTGCTGTTGCTAGTAGTAGCTCCTATAGCGCCATGAAACCGCTGGGTATAAGCGCGCTAAATAAATGCTTTTAAATTCAAAATTCAAATTCAAATTCCCAATGTTAATGCACAAGTCACTTTGGCAAATCAAAGATATTCGTATGGGACTATCCTGAGATTTATAATGCGTTTTCAGTCTGTCTTCGATAGCATTCTTGAAGACTAAGCGATGTCCAATGAAATGTTGTGAATTTACAGCACTAGCACTTTAAATTCTGATCGCGCTCTCTGTGTGTCATGTGACCAAGGCCTTTCGGAGGCCGAAACGTTTGACGTTTGACGAAGGTGCCGATTAAAGAATCTACTCACCTGAACTTTGGGTCTCGTGTTCCTTGCTGCAGCGGCGTCCAGGAGTTGGTGGAAGTGCCCTTCAGTTTTGAGCAAGTTTGCAACATATACATACATATATATATACATATATTCACTGAAAAAACCATAGGTTTCACACCAGTTATAGTTAGGAATTAGCATTTAAAAAACCTATTAAATTCACTGAAAAAACCATAGGTTTGACACCAGTTATAGTTAGCTGGAAATTTTACTGACATAAAACCATTGAAATTCCCACGTTATAGTTAGTTGGACTCACTATAACTTGCGCGCCTGCAATGCACTGCTGATGACGTCACATATTACTTCACTCATGACATGGTCAGTGACATCACTCATGACATCACTGATGACACCATCCTTGAGACAGAGTGACAGACCTCGTTTCAGTGTAATGTAACCCTTGAAACACATTCATAAATAGAAACTAACATTTTCAAAAAAATGGAGATACCCATACCAGTTACAACAACCAATTCAGTAATTCCACCATCTATATACACATCCACTCATTCACCAACAGTTCTATATAGTCACTCATACATATACTCACTCATCATATGTAGTGATACACCTATACATCCTGTTACACACCGACAGTCATCCAAAAGTTACTCACACACATACTCACACATGCAAATAAACTATTGAACATCCATTTATTTGCATATACAGCTATACACACACTACCACCTTACTTCTAAGGAAACTTACACATACTTACTCTCTTAAACAATCCCTTATAGAAACACATACTTATTTAAGCAGGAACTCTTACAATCTCTCACTCTCAAATATACTCACTTATATACATCAATACTCACATATACTAGATTAAAACATATGTAGTTGCTGATAAAGACACTAGTGAGACAGTCATTCACTCACTAACACACACATATACACACTCATCCACCCATACAGTCCTGCACATATGCTGTCTTCAAAACACATACAAACAGTGAGTCAGTCATTGATGCATCTATGTGCTAAGTAATACCCCCACCAAACCATACAGACACTCATACTGATACTAAAAAAACATCTAATAACCCATATACACACACACATGTAGCTACTCACCAACCCATGCAGCCACTTATACACAAAGTGAAACACTGATACATATATTTAAATATTTAAACATTACTCGCTAATATATGTATTCATAAAAGATACACTTAATAAGCCAGTTAACCAATCAATTTTTAAAAAAACCCATCCATTTAGACACTTATTTAAACATTTATTCTTCCATCGACCTTTACATATACATATATAAAACATATTTATTTTTCAGAAAGACACACATTCACTGGATGGTGTCATCAGTGATGTCATCAGTGATGTCAAGTCAAGTCAAGTCATAAAATTTATATAGCGCACTACATACCCAGAGGGTTTCAAGGCGCTTAGGAAGGGGAGGAGGATTATTTGTCAAATATCCACGTTTTAAGCTGCTTTCTGAACGCTAGGTGATTCTGGGTGAGGCGAAGGTAAGCGGGGAGTGAGTTCCATGTTTTGGCAGCCAGGTATGAGAAGGATCTGCCTCCCATGGTGGTCTTGTTGATGCGAGGTACATTGGCGAAGGCTTGGCTGGAAGAGCGAAGTTGGCGGGAGGGGGTGTAGAAGGACAGTCGAGAGTTGAGGCAATCTGGTCCGATGTCGTAGAGTGATTTGTGTGCGTGGGTAAGCAGTCGGAAAGTAATCCTCTTATTGACGGGTAGCCAGTGGAGGTCTTTAAGGTGACCAGAGATGTGTTCGTTGCGTGGGATGTCTAATATGAGCCTGGCTGAGGCGTTTTGGATTCGTTGTAGTTTCTTCTGGAGTTTAGCGGTGGTACCTGCGTAGAGGGTGTTTCCGTAGTCCAGTCGGCTCGTGACTAGAGCGTGGGTGACTGTTTTCCTTGTTTCGGTGGGGATCCAGCGAAATGTTTTTCTGAGCATGCGAAGAATGTTAAAGCAGGAAGAGGATACGGCGCTGACTTGTCTGTTCATTGAGAGTGAAGAATCCAGGATGACGCCAAGGTTCCGTGCGTGGTCTGTCGGGATGGGTGCATTTCCGAGGGCTTCCGGCCACCAGGAGTCGTCCCATGCAGAGGGGGAATTACCTAAGATGAGGACTTCTGTTTTGTCTGAGTTCAGTTTCAGACGGCTTTGTTTCATCCATTCGGCGACTTCTTTCATTCCTTCGTGTAGGTTAGTTTTGGCGGTGCTGGGGTCCTTGGTGAGAGATAGGATCAGTTGAGTGTCATCCGCGTAAGAGATGATGTTGAGGTTGTGTTGGCGGGCGATGGCCGCGAGGGGGCTCATGTATACGTTGAAGAGGGTGGGACTGAGTGAGGATCCTTGTGGTACGCCGCAGATGATTTCAGAGGCCTCGGACTTGAATGGTGGGAGGCGGACTCTCTGGGTTCTTCCGGTGAGGAACGAGGTGATCCATTCCAGTGCCTTTCCTTGGATTCCGATGTTTCTGAGGCGTTGTAAAAGGGTGCTGTGGCAGACTGTGTCGAAGGCTGCAGAGAGGTCGAGGAGGATGAGGGCGACTGTGTCTCCATTGTCCAGTAGAGTTCGAATGTCGTCTGTTGCTGCGATGAGGGCGGTCTCAGTGCTGTGTTTGGCTCGGAATCCAGATTGTGAGGGGTCGAGTGATTTGTTGGCTTCGAGGAAGGCGGCGAGCTGGTTGTTGACAGCTTTCTCGATGACTTTGGCCGGGAATGGAAGAAGCGAGATGGGGCGGTAGTTTTTGAGTTCGGTGGGGTCTGCTGTTGGTTTTTTCAGAAGGGCGGTGAGTTCAGCGTGTTTCCAGTCTTCTGGGAAGGTAGCGGAGTTGAAGGAGCAGTTGATGACGTCTCGGAGGTGCGGGGCTATGACGGAGTCTGCTTTGTTGAAGATGTGGTGAGGGCATGGGTCTGTGGGGGATCCAGAGTGGATGGAATTCATCAGGCGGATGGTGTCCTCAGTGGAGATTGGGTTCCAGGCGTTAAGGGTGTTAGCGGGGGGAAGATGGTCAGCTGATGGTAGGGTGGGTTGGCTTCCGGGTTGGTTGTCAAAGCTGTTGTGGATGTCAGCAATCTTGTTGTGGAAAAAAGAGGCTAGGGAATCGCAGAGGGTTTGAGAGGGGGTGATGTCGTTGGAGTTGGCCGAGGGGTTGGAAAATTCCTTGACGATGTTGAAAAGTTCCTTGCTGTTGTGGGCGTTGTTGTCAAGTCGATCCTTGAATGCTGTTTTCTTGGCTTTTCGGATCAGTTGGTGGTGAGTACGGATGGCGCTTTTGAAGGCGTCCTTGTTACTGGTGGAAGGGTCTTTTTTCCAGGCCTTTTCAAGGGAGCGGCACAGTTTCTTGGACTTCTTGAGGTCATCGTTGAACCAAGAGGCCTTCTTGATGCCAAGTTTGTGTTGACGTTTTTTCAGTGGTGCTAAGGTGTCGGCGGTGTTGGATAGCCAAAGGGTGAGGTTGGAGGCGGCTTCGTTGGCGTTTGAAGAGAGGGCTGGGGAGGTTTGAAGGAGCGATGTGGAGATCTGCTCCAGGGTCATTTTGTTCCAGTTTCTTTGTAGAGTTGGTTGGAGGTGGATGATGGGTTTCGGCTTGTTGTAGGTGAAGTGAACGCAGCTGTGGTCAGTCCAGAGGAGATCCGTATTGTGGCTGAAGGAGACATGGTTGCTGGAGGTGAAGATGGGGTCGAGTGTGTGACCTGCGATGTGGGTGGGGGAAGTGACTAGTTGTTTAAGTCCGAGGTTGGCTAGGTTGTCCAAGAGGGTGGCGGTGTTGCGGTCGTTGATTTTTTCAAGGTGGAAGTTGAGGTCACCCAGAAGGATGTAGTCTTTGGAGGGGAGCGCGTGTGGGGTGATGAAGTCCGTGATGTCTTCACTGAATTTTGCGCGGGGTCCTGGTGGTCTGTAGAGGAGGGTGCCTCTGAGAGTGGTCTTGGGGTCGATGTGGATCTGGAAGTGAAGGTGTTCGGAGTTAGCGAGGTTGGCGTCAGAGCTGGTTGAGATGCGGATTGATTTCTTATGGACGATCGCGATTCCACCTCCTGTATGGTCGGTGCGGTCCTTGCGTGTGATCTTATAGTCATCAGGGATAGCGATGGCGATGTCAGGGGCGGAGGAAGCGTTCATCCATGTTTCCGTTAGGAAGGCGACGTCAGGAGAGATGGTGTCTAGTAGGTTCCAAAGGTCAACGGCGTGCCTGTGGACCGAGCGGGTGTTGAGAAGGATGCATTCTAGGTGGTTGGGGTCGGGAATCTGTGTTGTGGTCGTAGCGGAGATGTTGTCGGTGACGCTAAATTTGCAGGAGAGGCAGGAGAACGGTCCATGGGTGCGACCAGGAGCGGCTTGGACGCAGTTGGGGGCGCGACCGGGGTTAAGGGCTAGGAGGGTGGTGGCATCGTAGGTAATGCGGGAGGGCTGGGTAGCGCGAGGGGCAGGGGGTCTGGCACTGGGCGCGGGCCAGGCGCGGACGGGCGTAGACGGGCTTACCTTTGGCGCACCTTCGGCGCGGATTGGGCGCGGTCGCTGCGCGTGAACGCTGCGCGTGAACGCTGCGCGCGGGAACTACTGTCATATGTGGAGAGTGGAGGGGGAGGGGCGAGGGCGTCACAGCTGGGAGGCGGGGCGGGCACACGAGGACAACAACAAACAAAATGGAGGCGGAGGGGGGGGCACAGCGTAGCGCTACAGACAAACGCGCTTACAGGACAAATCAGTGAGGAAACCAAATGTTAAAGCGCTAGCGAGGCTAAAGCGTCAAGAAGCAACACAGCAAATGAACAGTCTGCAATGAAAGCAGTTCAGGCGAGGCAGCGCTATCAAAACAGCAGGCGGAAAGTAATTAATCATAGCAAACTAGGCAGCGCTAACAAATAATCAATGCAAACTAAGCAGCGCTAACAAATAATCAATGCAGCAGGCTAAACTAGATGAGAGACGCTCTACAAATCAAGGTTCTGGTAATGCAGCGCGGTAAAAACCAGATGCCTGCAAGAGACACTGGGAGCGACCACTCAGCTGGTAGGCGAGGAGCGAGTCACGGCGTCTTCACGGAGAGGAGCACTCTTTCAATTCTGTGGGAGGGCGTCACAGCTGGGAGGCGGGGCGGGCACACGAGGACAACAACAAACAAAATGGAGGCGGAGGGGGGGGCACAGCGTAGCGCTACAGACAAACGCGCTTACAGGACAAATCAGTGAGGAAACCAAATGTTAAAGCGCTAGCGAGGCTAAAGCGTCAAGAAGCAACACAGCAAATGAACAGTCTGCAATGAAAGCAGTTCAGGCGAGGCAGCGCTATCAAAACAGCAGGCGGAAAGTAATTAATCAGAGCAAACTAGGCAGCGCTAACAAATAATCAATGCAAACTAAGCAGCGCTAACAAATAATCAATGCAGCAGGCTAAACTAGATGAGAGACGCTCTACAAATCAAGGTTCTGGTAATGCAGCGCGGTAAAAACCAGATGCCTGCAAGAGACACTGGGAGCGACCACTCAGCTGGTAGGCGAGGAGCGAGTCACGGCGTCTTCACGGAGAGGAGCACTCTTTCAATTCTGTGGGAGGGCGTCACAGCTGGGAGGCGGGGCGGGCACACGAGGACAACAACAAACAAAATGGAGGCGGAGGGGGGGGCACAGCGTAGCGCTACAGACAAACGCGCTTACAGGACAAATCAGTGAGGAAACCAAATGTTAAAGCGCTAGCGAGGCTAAAGCATCAAGAAGCAACACAGCAAATGAACAGTCTGCAATGAAAGCAGTTCAGGCGAGGCAGCGCTATCAAAACAGCAGGCGGAAAGTAATTAATCAGAGCAAACTAGGCAGCGCTAACAAATAATCAATGCAAACTAAGCAGCGCTAACAAATAATCAATGCAGCAGGCTAAACTAGATGAGAGACGCTCTACAAATCAAGGTTCTGGTAATGCAGCGCGGTAAAAACCAGATGCCTGCAAGAGACACTGGGAGCGACCACTCAGCTGGTAGGCGAGGAGCGAGTCATGAGTGATGTAATATGTGACTTCATCAGCAGTGCATTGCAGGCGCGCAAGTTATAGTGAGTCCAACTAACTATAACGTGGGAATTTTAATGGTTTTATGTCAGTAAAATTTCCAGCTAACTATAACTGGTGTCAAACCTATGGTTTTTTCAGTGAATTTCATAGGTTTTGTAAATGCTAATTCCTAACTATATATAGGGCCTCAAACCTATGTTTTTTTCAGTGAATTTCAAAGGTTTTTTAATAGCAAATTTCTATAGCTATGAAATATAATATTTTTTATAATGAATCCTATATTGTATATTTATGTAATACTATTTTTTTATGTATATTGTTCATGTTTATTTTTTTATTTTATTTTTTTTGCCCTGGAGCGCTCCCGGTGCGCGTACCGGTGAGCGCACCGGTAAGCGCAGTCTTGCGGCGCGCCCTGGTGCTCGTACCGGTGAGCGTCCCGTTAGCGCTATTGCCGCGAACGAAAACATCATCGTGACGTATCGCGTAGCCGCGTGATGCGTCTTATGACGCACGGCGTAAGCGCACCCGGAAGCGCCCGAGCGCATACGATCGCGCTACGTAGGCGCCCCCAGGCGTGCCCCGGGGCGCGTAGCGTAAGCGCGTCGGGTCGTGTGACCTGAAAATAAGACTTTTCATTGGTTCAGAACAGTTTTTTTTCTCCAAATGATGAAAGCCCCCACCTTTTTTCCTCATTCTCACTTTGTACTTTGACTGAGGAAGACCTGTTTGTAGTAAGTGAGAAATGGCTACAGTAGCAGCAGGAGCATCTCAACCACCACCACCACCACCACCA